>NW_027367428.1:0-58271 GCF_046119375.1 Phyllobates terribilis | reverse complement strand
CTTCCATACTCGTTGAGATCACAGTGGAATTAGCAGCAACTTACTCGAGGACGAGCAAGGTTCAAGTGTGGAGGTGTTCGATAAGCAATGTTTAGTACAATGTAGCAAGTGGTCGTTAGCATCAATTACAAGTGATTTAACATGATTATGGTGCGTATTACCTTGATCCGGACCGAGCGAAGCAAAGTCATTGATCACAAGGATTACAGACGTTTGAGGAGAAGAATTTCAAGGGTACATAGTCAGAGCCGCGCACACAGGGACCCGATAGCGCAGGACCACAGAAGCATAGGCATGACCACGCCACTAGACACGGGATAAAGTCAAGATCTCGGCCCAGGCACGACCAATCCGACACACGCGCGACCGCGCCTGTGTCGGGCCGAGAAACCTCCAAAACCCTAATTCACTTGGAGCTTTGTGTGAGCTTTGGGATACTTTCTGATGGAGTTTTGGGCTGATTAATATTACGTTCTATGTTAGGGTTTCTAGTTTAAAAAATAGATGAGAGCTTTTGCCTCCATCTATCATCACATTTCATCTTTTATTCATATTACTTTTACGTCGTTTTTGCAATGAGCCAGGACTAGTCTCCTATACTTTGTTCAATTGGTGGAAGCCAATAGGTTGATTAAATGTAAGACTTCTATCCTTTGACTCTAATAATATGTCCTAGATTGCTTTCCTCTTGCTTATATTTATTATTTAATTGAATTATCTATTTAGATTGACCATCTAGGTTGTTTAAGTCAATTTCAAATAGCTAGGCCTGGCTTGTCCGAGTTGGAGAGCCTTGTCCATTTAGTAGCAAATCATTTACTTGGACTAGTTTGACTTGTGGATGTGTGAAGGGTAATGATGCGTTAGTAGCCAAGTGGCGCTGCACATTCCTATCTATTCTTGAACTTAATGCTGACTAGAAATTGACCTTTAATAGTTTCATGGTTACATTTCGAGATAACGACTATTAGGGCTAGTTGAACTAATTATATATAAAGGAACAAGGATTAGGGAAACTAGAGGATATTTAGGGATTAGGAAAAAACCCCGAATAGAAGAAGTCTAGGATCACTTAATCAACTTTTTAGGTGGATACCAATTGTGCAAAGTGCTTTTCCCATATTAATCACCAAATCAGTTGTTTGTTAGTTAGTTTCATCATTTTCCGCTTTGGTTACTTTTTAGAGTTACTTGAATTTAATACCATAAGAATTGATCTCAACTGAATCCCTTTGAGATTCGACCCCTAGTTACTGCTTTACTTAGGTAGAGTAGTTTGAAGGGAATTTACTTTGACAAGTATAATAACGACGTGTCAATTATCAAGCTAGACAAGGAACTTCACTCTTTCAGAGCTGAAAACTCATTCTTACAAAGCAAAATGAATGCTCTAGAGAAAGGACCAGGTCAGGACAAACAATGTTTTCACGGAGAAAAAGGGAACAACATGTATATTAAACAAGCACAATCTCATCCGAACACTCAGTCTACAAGCCTTACACGAAGAGAGCCATTTCATCATAGAAAAGGCAAATATGGGTATATTAGATATAACCATTATTGCATTTTCTGAGTAAACAATGGTTACTCTAGGCATGAGTGTGAGTGCTTAATTGCGCTTAAGCAAAAGCCCTATAAGTCTGTTAAGGCTTTATCTAAGGGCAAGCTCGATCAAGCGAGTCACGCTGGAGACAAGCTCGATCAGGACAGGTCATCTAAGACCCATCTTGTGCGTATTAGGCCCTTAAAAGCCAAGAATGAACAATCTAAAGCACGAAGATGTATTCCTTTTATAGGTGAGCCTCACCAAGTGCTTGATCTTAACGATGACATCTATTATGAGCGTGTTTCTTGAGCTGTGAAAATGAAAGTTCTAGCTTCCAGCTCAGGAATCGTAAGTGCTAATGTTCCTTCGAAGCCAACACTTCATTGAAAACCAAAAGATTGTTTTTTATTTTACAGGTTGAAATGCAGAGTAGAAGCTACAGAGTCATATCCTAAAGCTACTCTCATTTCAAGCAATAAGGAGGAGTTTCTATCTCTTTCCGGGTTAAGACAAAGAAATCAAGTAGGCTTCAATGACAAACACACATCTCTTTCATTCTTATCTTATAGGAGGTGTACATCTATGTGTTCAAGTATCGCTTCATTCAAAGCGAGCCTCATCTATGGTTAAGAGAGATATAACATTTCAAGCGAGACTTAGGTATGTTCAAGTGAGTCTCTGGAGACTTCAAGCGAAACTTTATTCAACTTGCTGAGCTATATCTTATACTTCTAGAAGAGCAAAACAACAACGACATACCTTTCTTAGGTGCTTTGCATGGATATATTTCTATGCCTTGGGCTTCTGCTGGATTTTCTATCTTTCTTTATTAGATGAAGCAAGATATGCGTTGTAAGTTTTTCCCATACTTTGTCTATGAATTAGCAGTTTAATTTTACATTGGGAACATTAGTTTGATTGTGCTTCTTGCATGCTTGCTATTCATGCATTATCTATTTCAAGAACTAGTCAAGCTAAGGTCATATATTGAATTAAAGCTATTGATTATAGTCTTATCCAATCTCATGACCTTCTTGTGCCACAAATAGAGAATGGTGATCGTCTTATTACCATATTATTAGCCTAGAGAAATGATCCATTTCTACGGTGTCCCTTGCCTAACATTGATGTAATGCTTCCTAATTCCCTTGATAAACTCCACAATAGGAAGTATTCATTTTTGTATTAAAAAGCCAGCTACACCTTTATATGGACATACTAAATTCATATATGCTAAGTGTGAGTGTGTTATGTCCCTACATGAGAAATGTGCATTTCCTGTTATTCTTTACATGCTTAAATGGTTACAATTGGTGCAAATATTAGAAGCTTTACACTCCTAGCATGATCAACCACTTATGTGAGAGTAGTTGAGAAGCAGTCTGTGTTGTTTTGGGGTTAAGCTACTTCAGCGGTTTACAACTTAGCGGTTTCTTCATTGTGAAGTTTGCTTAACGAGGAAGGTAATATTTGCGGCTAATCAATGTGATGTCTAAACAAGAAGCTCAGTGATCCAATATAAATGGATTCAAAAAGGCTATGTGGCTCAGTAATCTAGTATAAATAGATTCAGAAAAACCACACCTAGACGTTACAATGCATCACATAGCTTGCCAATGCGTCTTTTCTATCCGTTACAGGGAGCATATTTGCAGAGTCACATGTCATTCAGAAAAGCAAGTCTCAGAAAAGGTGTTTGCACGTAGCCGTTGTATCGCTTCAGAGATATTCTAGCCGTTGCAAATAGAGTTGCTGTAGAGATTGAGCCGTCGCCAAATTCGAGTTGTTGGTTCTGAGCTGTGAATCTTATAGAGGAATATTGAGCTATACTATAAATACACGAGTATGCTTTCATTTATGATCTTTACCGTGTTATTTCATTATCTTCCTCTCTGATATTCATGTAATCCCACTCGGTCCAACTCACTCCCACTTGCACCTACCTGCTCTCACTTATTAGCTCATGAGAAAAAAAACCAAATTCTCAAATCCCTAAATACATAGCTCCTCATACCAAATGACCGATCAATCCACACTTGCAAAGCTCACCAAAGAAGAGCTTCATGAAGAGATCATGGCGTCACGAGGGTTTGATCTTGAGCAAATAGCACAACAGAGGATAGACAGATTAGCTTTGGCTTCTTAGAAGTCTATAACTCTACCACAGGAAACACCAAACACTCCAGTGTCGGCATCGACGTCTTCTCAGACTCCCGACACTCCAGCTAATCCAGAGATCAGTGTTACTGAACTCGTCGAGGGTCAAGCTACTCAGACTAGTAAAGAGCTAGTACGAGTTGATGATCCAGTGACACTTGCCATCACCAATGTGCTTGCAGATATGGCGAATGATGAAACAGAGGTATTCTCGACGCCAATGAAATCTGCACAAGGTGAACAACTCTTGCTTACCTTTCCTTCTCTTCCCCATACACTAGCTACTTCATTTAATGATGAAGAGGATGAGGAGTTTGCCTTCGACCCAGCTGATGAGGCCAAAATGGTCTTTGCGCTTATCAAAGATACCCAAGTTAACGAATACACTAGTAAAGCGGTAAGCAGGGGTCGAATCCCAAGAGAGCCATAACATTAGCTTATTTCTTATGATGTTACCTAGTAGTAACAATGGGGGGTTTTGATGTTTGATTATAGTAACTAAGCAAAAGTGAAAGTAAAGCAATGTATGTTGGGTTGTAACGATTATGATTATGGATCTCACTCTATCTAGCATCAGCGCATTGTTCAATTTGAATGTTGATTATCGAATTCTATTAATTTATATTCTGAATTGGTTAATCCGATTGTCCTACTCTTTGTTCATAAATAGCAACTAGTCCAAATAGTCCTAGAAACCCTTACTGTAAGCAATAACCAAGGAAATCCCAAGGTTCAAAAGCGCAACAGCATAAATATCAATGATATGTAGGCCTATGCAATACCATTGGCAAATAGCCGATACTCGACACAGGTTTATAATCTCTACAAAATAAGCACTTGCAAATAGTCTATGCAAATTCTGATTGCTACCTAAATGACAAGACTTTTCAAATCGAATTATCAAGCCTAGCAATATGATGGATAATTAATCAACCTATTTTGCAACCTAAATAAAATCAAGATCAATCAATAGACAATAAAGCACAAGAGATCATAAAACAATCCTGAAATTAACTTTAGAATAAAAACATAACAATTCTCACAACAAATCCTAAAACAATGGCTTCAGCCTTAAGAGTGAACTATAGAGAACTTAGCTAGACATAGCTATCGAAAGAATTGAATAATATGGATGAATGATGGGAAAACAAACCAGGGAAGATGATAAAGGTGGAAGCTTTCTTAGAGGCTGCTGCTGAGTTCTCTCTAAATGATTGTGGCCAAAGAATAATGAATGGATTTCTTTCTAACCTAATTTCTAAGGGTTTATATAGTCTCTTAATAAAAGGAAATAAAATAAATCAAAATAACTAAAAAGATATGAAATAAATTAATAAAATATCGGATAAAATCTTCATTTAAGTCCCGTCCGTGTCCGCGTCACGATCATGACAGGAGAGTCGTGACAATGCTCTAGTTCTCAGGTTCGTGGTCGGTAGTGATCGTGATAGGGATTCACTATCGTGACATGTCAACTGAGGCTAAGTCGCGATCACAACATGTTGTCTCGGTCATGACAACTTCAACTGAGGCTGAATCTCGGTCGTGATACTCCATCTCGGTCGTGACAGCTTCTCCTGAGATGGTCTTCGGTCTGCTACAAGCATCGAGGCAGCTCGGTTTCGCCTCTCGGCTTCTCCTTGGGTGTAGGCGTGGCATACTTCCTCTAGCTCCATCCCGAATGCACTAAAAGTGAGCACAACCGGGATCTCCATGATAAACCACAAAATACCGCTTACGAGCATCCCGCTAATCCATAAGTAAACTCCAACCTAGATTCCGGGAATACCACTCGTTAAGCACCTAAACACCACTATTCCTAGTCTAATAGTCTCTAGTTAATACCATATAATCAGCTCCTATCAAACTTCCCCACACTTAAACCTTGCTCGTCCTCGAGTAAGCAAAATAAAGCTCACTCCTCCTAAAAGCACAAAGGTCTATAGTAAGTGTAGAGACAGCCTGCTAGCGACTATACTTCAAACTCCAAGTGTAAAACGAGCACTAACCTAACTCCGATCTGTCTTCTTATCTCTCCGAGATGACCTACCCAAATCCCTCCTTATTTCTCCACTTCATATGTAACCACTCCATACAATAATAAAATCGAACCAAGTGATGTGCAATAAAGTCCAAGTGGACATCCTAATCTCCTCTAAGGGTAAGGGTACATAAATAATGATAATAAAGATAAAAATCGAGTCTCCCACTCGCTTATACACTTCTTATTCCTCCTCTTCAATTAATGTCCTTAACCACTAAACAATGTAATCAAACCATACCTCACAAACACCAATCCTAAAAAAGAAATCTGTATAGCACAACCACAACAATATGCATCCAACTCCAAGAAATAGAAATCTAATCCTAGAATCTAATACAACCGCCAATAGTGTGTAACAAATCTGATGTACTAGTGAAAGGGTGAGCATGCAAAGTATGGATATTGATAAGCTCAAAAAACAGAAGAATAAAAGGCTAAAACTAACTTCTTATCCCTCCTTGGTGAATCCTAAAAACCCGAGACAATCCTTCAACTCCCTTCTTATGTCTCCGACGCTAATAAATGATGCAATCAACTAAATAATCACAAACAATGTAATCCCGACGCTCTTTCGGGTTTTCACCAAAATTCTAATTGGTAGGAACTATTTCTTTTTCTTCTCTTATTTTTCAGGCACCCACCTTTTCTTTTTTAATCATTTTTTACTTGCCTGGTTTTTATTCTTTTATTCTTTTATTTTTAATTTTTAATTTTTGTTGGAGCCCCCCTTTTTGATCCAGTCTCTTTTTACTCTCCTAGGTTTTTCTGATTTTTTCTAAACAATAATGATAAAGCAAAGGTTCTGGAAATATCCGGTACATACTCGATAGAAAAACAAACATCAAAACAGTTCAGCAAAGACTCAAAAACATAAGGTAAATCAGCGGAAATAGCAAAAGAAACCCAAAAATAGCATCAACAAACGCCTCGACTAGGCGACTCCTCTCCCCACACTTGAATCACGCGTTGTCCTCAATGAAGCAAAAGAGGACACCATAAAAGGGAAGAGAAAAAGAACCGTGGAATGCTGAATTTCTGTTTCGGTTGTGAAGATCGAACGTGGTGGTATTTCTGACCGCGTCACAACCGTGACACAGTGTCACGATCGTGACAGGAGTAAATGTAGTACGCGATCGATGTTTCGCTCCTCCGCTGACCTCCTCGTGCTGGTTCCGCAATTTACCTAAGAAAGAAAATAAGAACAAAACAAAGTAATGGGATTAACGTCAGTAAAACCCCCTCGGGTTGCTTCTCGATCATCGCCTTAGTTAATGTCGTGGCACGAAGTAATCTCTAAGTTAGCCATGTCCACTTGACCCCTTCCGGATCGCATCGTCTAACAGCAACTTTTTGAACCATGGATGGAAAGGTTAGAATATACCATTCTCTTCCTTAACCACCCATTTTTGCTTGGGTGTCTTTTTCTCCTTACTTTCCCCACACTTTGGACTTAACCTTGGGCTTTGTATTTGCTTTCTTTGTAACCTGCACAACAGCTTTGGCAGGTTTCTTTCCCTATGTGGTTAGAGAGGTGGGGCTACTTCCCAAAACAGCATTCGAGCAAAGCTCGGGAGGTTTAATAACATCATTAATACAAAATACCAAGCCATCATTCAGGGATTGTATCGTAGTTTCATATATGTTAAAATTGACAACATCCCCGTCAAACTCGAGCGTAAGCGCCCCGGTATCTAGATCTAATTTTGTTTTGGCTGTCCGTATAAAGGGTCTGCCCAGAAGGACATGTGCAACCTGCGTATCATGATTAACATCCAGCACATAATAATCCGCAGGGAATATAAGGTCATCCACCATAACCAACACATCTTCGACTAACCCTTTCGGGTAAACCGTAGACCTGTCAGCTAGCTGAATCACAACCCCTGTTTCACTCATAGGTCCTAAGTCTAATGATTTGTATAATGAGTAAGGCAAAATATTAATAGAAGTACCTAAATCTAGCATGACCCTATCAATTTTAGTTTTACCTATAGTGTAGGGGATACTCACCATCCTTGGATCTGAGCGCTTGGTAGCTATCTTTTGTTGGATGGTCGCAGAAACTCTTTCGCTGACCTGAACCTTCTGCTTTCCTTGCAATTTTTTGGCTTTTCTTCTCAGTGCAAAGCTCCTTTAAAAGTTTAGGATAACGAGGGACACTCTTGACGAGTTCGAGCAGAGGGATATTCACCTTACACTTACTAAGCATATCAAATATATCCTTGTAGTCACGGACATCAGCACTTGGTCGCGATCAAGATGCGGTAAACTGGGGCTTAGTCGCGATTGTGACAGCGTGTCACGATCGTGATTCGTTTTGGCAATTATTTCGTAAACCAGATCACCGTCATCTCGGTCATGATGGAGTTGTCGTGATCGTGATGTGTCAACTGGGACAAATTCGCGATCATGATGATTAGGTCGCGGCCGTGATAGCCTTCCAGTTTCCTCCTGCAACCTTTCGTCTTGCAACTTTATGTTGTTCGTATCGTGATTGCACTTACGTTTTCTCTAGGATTTCTCTTGGTTTGGGAGGGTAATTTGCCTGAGATCTAATGCATTAGATTATTGACTGCCTCCGCCATTTTTTATGCCTGCTTCTCCAAATTCCTTATGCTCGCCTATGTGGTTTGAACTGTGTCGTGAAGTGCTTTGATAGTGTTTCCAGCATCTCCCTCGTCGATGGCCCTTTGGATTTCGGTGGGTACGACACATGGTATTGGTTGTTGTATTGGTATTGTTTATTCTGCCCCCAGCCGAGTCGCTCCATCTAAAGCCAGGATGATCATTACCTCTCGGATTGTAGTTGTTGTTTTCTCGCTGATTGTTGTTGTTGTTGTTGTTCTCAAACCGAGGTCTAGGAGGTCCAAAACCTCCTACAACGTGTACTTAAGCAATGGTTTGGTACTGGAGTTGCGGGCACATATCGGTAGGGTGTCTCTCATCCGTGCAAATACCACATAGTTTCGCTGGTTTCTGATTTCCAAAGGTAATGCTCTTGATCATACTCTTCAATTCAGCTATCTCATCCTTCCATCCGGGCTCTCCGTAATTCACAGCGTTGGCTCCTTTCCTCGTATACGTCATTCCGAAACTTCTCGTCCCCTCAACAATCTCGTTTAGTCGGGCTCTGACTTCGGCCGGAGTCAAATTCAGCACTCTCCCATTACAAGCAGCGTCTACTAACCTTCTCTCATTGTCGAGTAACCCATTGTAAAGGTGGGTTACCAAATCTTTCTCCTCAAACCCCTGGAATGGGCAGCTAGCGCATAATCTCGCGAATCTCTCCACATAGTCGTAGAGCGACTCATCATCGTTTTGCTCCACCATTGCAATCGCCCTTTTCAACGCAACCGCCTTCTTGGAAGGGAAATACTTACTAAGGAAGGCTTTGTGTAGCTTATCCCAAGTGTCGATACTTCTGGTGGGTAGCAAGTAGTACCATTGTTGCGTGCTATCTTTTAGCGTAAGACTGAAAGCTCTCATCTTAGTCTACTCGTCGGTGACGTTACTCGGCTTGCTGCAGCTGCAGATGTCGTGAAACTCACTTAGATGCATAATCGGGTCTTCCCCAACGAGGACATGGAACTTTGGTAGCAGATGATGAAACCGGTCTTGAGTTCAAACGTAACGCCGACATTCAGGGCATGCAGCGTTACTCCCAGGTATTGTTGCGTCAGATCTGGGTCCGTAAGCTCTCTCAGTGTTCTCGCAGCCATTGATTCGATCACAAGATTCTGTAGAGATTGTCTCATGTTGCGTAGGTGCGTCCACTCTATCTCTGGATTTAAATTAAGCAAATCTGAATTAGTAGCGCGAGTGTGGACCATAAGATAGGTCCACACTAGAATAGTAACACAAAAAGAAATAAACTAAAACAGTTGGCTCCCCGGCAACGACGCTAAAATTTGATGAGGCCAAAATGGTCGTTGTGCCTATCAAAGATACCCAACTTAACAAATCCACTAGTAAAGCGGTAAGCAGGGGTCGAATCCCAAGAAAGCCAGAACGTTAGATTATTTCTTATGATGTTACCTAGTAGTAACAATGGGGGGTTTTGATGTTTGATTATAGTAACTAAGCAAAAGTAAAAGTAAAGCAATGTATGTTGGGTTGTAACGATTATGATTATGGAGCTCACTCTATCTAGCATCAGCGCATTGTTCAATTGGAATATTGATCATCGAATTCTATTAATTTATATTTTGAATTGGTTAATCCGGTTGTCCTACTCTTTGTTCATAAATAGGAACTGGTCCAAATAGTCCTAGAAACCCTTATTGTAAGCAATAACCAAGGAAATCCCAAGGTTCAAAAGCGCAACAGCATAAAGATCAAAGATATGTAGGCCTATGCAATACCATTGGCAAATAGCCGATACTTGACACAGGTTTATAATCTCTACAAAATAAGCACTCGCAAATAGTCTATGCAAATTCTGATTGCTACCTAAAAGACAAGACTTTTCAAATCGAATTATCAAGCCTAGCAATATGATGGATAATTAATCAACCTAGTTTGCAACCTAGATAAAATCAAGATCAATCAATAGACAATAAAGCACAAGAGATCATAAAACAATCCTGAAATTAACTTTGGAATAAAAACATAAGAATTCTCACAACAAATCCTAAAACAATGGTTTCAGCCTTAAGAGTGAACTATAGAGAACTTAGCTAGACATAGCCATCGAAAGAATTGAATAATATGGATGAATGATGGGAAAACAAACCAGGGAAGATGATAAAGGTGGAAGCTTTCTTGGAGGCTGCTGCTGAGTTCTCTCTAAATGAATGTGGCCAAAGAATAATGAATGGATCTCCTTCTAACCTAATTTCTAAGGGTTTATATAGTCTCTTAATAAAAGGGAAATAAAATAAATCAATATAACTAAAAAGATGTGAAATAAACTAATAAAATCTCGGATAAAATTTTCATTTAAGTCCCGTTCGTGTCCGCATCACGATCGTGACAGGAGAGTCGCGATTGTGACAATGCTCCAGTTCTTATTTTCGTGGCCGGTAGCGATCGTGATAGGGAGTTGCTATCGTGACATGTCAACTGAGGCTAAGTCTCGATCGCTACATGTTGTCTCGGTCGTGACAGCTTCAACTGATGCTGAATCTCGGTTGTGATACTCCATCTCGGTCATGACAGCTTCTCCTGAGATGGTCTTTGGTCTTCTGCAAGCGTCGAGGCAGCTCGGCTTCGCCTCTTGGCTTCGCCTCTCGGCTTCTCCTTGGGTGTAGGCGTGGCATACTTCCTCTAGCTCCATCTCGAATGCACTAAAAGTGAGAACAACCGGGATCTCCATGATAAAACCACAAAATACTGCTTACGAGCATCCCGCTAATCCATAGTAAACTCCAACCTAGATTCCGGGAATACCACTGGTTAAGCAACTAAACAACACTAATCCTAGTCTAATAGTTGCTATTTAACACCATATAATCAGCTCCTATCACCAACACAAGCTAATCAAAGATGCTAATAGTGCATCAAAGGCGGCATATATAGATGATTGAGATTGAAGAGGAAGATCTTATATCAGAAGATGATGAAAGTGGTGAGATAGTGCCTCAGAAAGCCGTTTCTAAGAAAGAGAAACATCCCTGAGCTAAGAAGTCAAAGAAATAAGTAAAGGCAGTTGTGAAGTCAGAGCTTCCATAGTTTCCACCTATTCCTTCTGATATTGCTAAGCGAGACATACTAGCTCCGCTCATTTTATTGCCAGATATGTTTTAAATGATTGAGGAAACTTTAGGTTTAGATCACTTCACTTACCTTCTCAAGATGCAGAATTGGGATAAACTCGAAAATGTGGTAAGTAAAGCTGATCTCGATCTCGTTTGTAAATTCTATTCTCGCTTCTCTAGCAATTCTACTACTGGTGAACCTTCGTCTACCAACTTCCAATGGTTCAACGATGCTAATTAAAGCTTCAAGGTAAAGGATCTGGCAAAAGCTATTGGTTAAGAGCCGGGTCCAGATGGCTCTTTGGTTGGGTTCGTTCAACTTTAAAAGAAAAATTGGCTTGCGGAGTCCAGAGCTATTAAAGAGAATGTGTTTGGTAAGAATATCCCTCAGGTGTTGAATATTGATCACCTCTCAGCATTCAAGCGACTCCTTCACCATTTCATCGTCAAAAATATCACTCTCAGAAACTCCAATCTCGACCACGTCGCCATCTCAGACTGTTGTATCATGGGAGAATGCTTGAGTGGAGAGATAATCAACAGAGCACAGATAATGTTTTCTCACACGGGGGTTAGCCGAGCAAATCATGGCTCGTCTCTCTTGTTTCCACACATAATAACTCACATGTTGAAAGCCGAAGGTCTCTACAATCCTATGAAAGAGACTATCTTCAACGACATGCTCACTATCGAGAAGGTAACCGAGCTCGTGTCTAAACCAGCTCCAGCGAGATTATCTATACTAGCTGCCAGTTCTTCTAGAACCCAGTCCAGAGATATGGCTATACCCATTAACAACGAGTATTAGACGTCCATTGTATTTTTTTATTCAGAACCCAGTGTTCCACCCTTGACAAGAGATTAACAGAGATAGTTGCACAGCTACAACTTATGGCAGAACGACAAGAGGAGTTAGCTTGCATCATGCAGAACTTAGTCACTCTCACCCGCCAGCGTGATGCCTAGGGTCTTAAGCTTGTGATTTTGTGTGCCTTTTTTCTATTTGTTTTTGCTTGCTTGAAGTTTAACTAGTAATCTCTAGGTTTTCCCATCTAAAAAAAGGTGTAAGGATATTATTGCTATACAAAGTGTGCTTTATGGTTTCTATAATATTGCACTTTATGCTTGGTTACACCTTACTTTTCTGTGTTTATTGACTTAATATGCTTGATTATTGAGTTTATCTTATTTGCACTTTCCACTTTAGTTCCCTTTGTATAAATTATACTTGCATTTCTCGATGATGTCAAAAGAGGGAAGTTAACAGATGTTCAAATCTTATTCAACTAAGGGGAAGATATTAGGCCAGCTTGGTCTAAGGAGGAACAGAGGTATCCTTACTAAGTGTTTTTAGAAAGATATTGAGCTTATTTGTTATATCTGAAAGTACTTGTTTAAGATTAATTGCAAATATATGGCTTAACTGAGTATGCTTTGAAATATATTGATATTTATTGTTTAAGTGTTTGTCATCATCAAAAAGGGGGAAATTGTTGGCTTGAGCTAGAGTGTGTAACTAGCTAGCTTAATCATCCCGCTTGTTTTGATGAAGATAAACCTAAGTGTTTGATGTCCATTTTGTGTGATAAACTTTTCAGGTATAGCTCAAGGAGTTATAAGAGTAGATTCAACACAAGTAGACTAGATTACTCCATGAGGAGACTAGCTTGAGGCCTAGCGGGAAAAGCTGAATCTTGCCAAGGCATAATAAGTGATGAAGTGAAGAATAAAGTGAAGAGACAGAAGACAGAAGGACTAGCTTTAAGCGAAGAGAGTCTCTATAAAACTAGTGGATTGTGCTTCTAAAATAAAGAGAGAAGATAAAACAATGGTGAAGAAAGCGAGAGTCTAGACGAGGATCCTACACTTGCGCATAGAGGATTTGGTCAAGTGAAGGGAAGGTCGAGAAGCTAAGGACTGAGGAAATGGAAACAACTAGTGTTTGTTAGGATTTTTACCTATGGATAGTGATTAACGGGGATCGCCAAGCTGGACAAAACAAGGGCATGCTTAGGGTGTGGAGCAGATTGCCAACATGGATAAAGCTGTTACTCAAGAGAAGAAGCACAAAGATCATATTGCCGTTGATGCATTCTAGGAGTGGATTGATCACAAGGATCGCTGAGGTGGACTTCTTCATGCCATTAGATATAGTTTCGCTAAGACATGGACATTAAGTTTAGGAATACTATATATACGTGCATTAGATGATGTTAGGCACACGAGTTTAGGAGATAAGAGAGCTATAGAGTGAAAGCTATAAAGCTTTAGAGAGAAAGCTATAGAGATTTAGAGAAAAAGATAAGAGAGCTTAGGAAACTTCACTTCATGAGAGGATAAAGCAACAAGCAAATCAGACAGAGCTGAGAGCTAGAGGAAAGCTACTCTATGCTGAATCGTCTATAAAGTGAACGAGTGTCCTACCTACCATAGAGATTGAGAGAGAGATTGCTTGTATTGTGCTGAATGCAGATTGTATTGTGAGGGAGAGTTACTTAGAGTTAACACTAACTCTAGTGTGTAATTTCTCTTGATTAATATAATCTTAGTGGTGATTTTTATCCCGATCTTATTAGAAGTTTAGGATTCTCACCTTGGTAAATCCTTCCATTGAGCTGAACTTCTAAACTCATATTTTTAAGTTCAACATTGCAGCTAATCTCACATTCCGCAACTCTATCACATTAGCTTACTATCTTATTATGTTTAACTTGGAGATTAGGCTAGATTAACTGTTTTTATATCATATAAATATTTTAAATACTTAAGCGAGCCGATCAAAAGACTAACTCGTCTTAACCACTCGATCCTACAAGAAAGAACTATTATGCTTTGTTTGAGGTCTTAGTTAGTTTCATATAGAAGAAGGAACATGTTGCATGTCTGATATTGAATTGAATCACAATGACCAATTTGTCAACTCGGAATGACTAGTATCCAGTTAGGTGTCTTACTCATCCTAAGTAATACTCTTTTTGTTTGGTTATTCTTTGTTTAAGTAGATCTAGTCATGAATACCGTCCCCCTATGATTCGTTCTTTTGGGAGTAATTCAGGAATTAGTCATAAGTGTTATTCCTCTTTGTGGTTTGACCCATGCTTCCACTGAACTACCCTTGGGTTATTTTTGTATAATTGAAATTGAGATGTTCAGATCTTTTGTTTTGCGTAGCGAGGGTTTATCTTCCTATAAATGACCGGGTAAACCGACCGATGTCTGGAGCCTTTTGAGAAGACAGAGGAAGAAGACCTCAAGAAGGTTTATGAGAGAGTGGAAGATGTTAAAGGAACAAGCTATTAAAGAAGGAACTGACACTGAGGAAGAGTAGACTTCATCATAACCTTGTTCCATCGAAATCTACAGAACTAGAGTTCCTTAGACTTCCCCACTACTATCTCCTAGCTACAAAAATATTTTCTTGTTTTGGATTTAATCCAAGTTTTCACTACTTAATATATGAATTGTTTTCTTCCATTGACTTGTTATGTGCTTTCGAGTCTTATTACCTTTCGTTTCTCTAGAGTTCTGATTAATCACTTTTCTCTAGCTACTTGTTTTGTGATACATTTCTCCATGAACTTTTTGAAGGTGTCAAAAGAGGAAGTGAACTTTGGATATTTGACCAGACTAAGGTAAGAACATTGTTTTATTGAGGGGAAAGTTCCTTGAGTTTTCAATGTTTAACTCTAAAAGGAACTATACTTATGTTGAGGGGGAATATGCAATTCACTAATGATCATTCTACATTCTCCTTAATGTTAACTTCTCATATTTTTTTCTTGACTATATGCTAGGTTCTTATGTTTATCATCATCAAAAAGGGGAAAGTTTTTAGTATTGAGAATTAGGAGAACATCGTTCTCTTTGTGAGCAATAATCTTTTCCTTAGTTTTGATCATGAAAAACACTTGTTATCTCATGTCTATCAGGTATATGGAGGAATAAAGTACATATAAAAAGCCTCATTAAATTCTAAGTTTGAGATCAAGAGAACAAGACAGAATGACTTGAGTCAAGAGTTAGACAACACTACCCAAAGTAACAAAACGAAGTCTTCAAATACTTAATGAAGTGTAGACGGTCTTTGAATCTAACTCCTATACACATCTCAACATAAATATGATTTATTTCTAAAGAACATCTTCCATGAAGAACAGACGACAAAAACCCCAACGCAAGGAAACATCGACTTTCAAGTTGGTGGTTGATGTGAGCATTTAAATTTTGAAGGAGATTCATGTACTCTGTTTATGGATAGTCTTCGGATAATATTGAGAACGTAATACATATAAGTACTAGAGTTTCTATGTAAGATTGATTTCACATCTTTGGCTTGAGCCGTTTATGGAAGCGTCTCAAATCAAGGACGTAAATCATTGAGCCCGAATTGGATGTTGCAAGACTCAGTTCTTGGAACATATAAATAGGAATCATTATCCTTTACTTAGTTTCATCTATTTACAAAATTTAATAGAGATAAATTAAGAGTCTATCAATGTTCTTGTGTAGAGAACAGTGAAATGCATGTTCTGTTTTGTTGAGATTGTTAGAGATTTAGGATGTCTAGTGTGTCTAGACATAAGCTGTTCCTAATTGTTGTAACTGATTTATCAATATAAATAGGGTTTAAAATCTTTTTGAGATAAAGGTAGATGGTTTTTATCCTATATAACTTGTTGGTTATCAAAGATTTCCACTGTAAAGGACAATGTTCCCTTCTGAGTATGAGAGTTAAGTCCACATCTACGGAACAAAGCTTTGTTTCTTAGATTAACTTAAGAATATCCAATCCTACACCAAACATGTCGATGTTAATATCGACATTTACTCTCCCTTCTTTTGCATCTATAATTATACTAGCGATTCTCATAATACGCTTGTCTTACATGATTGAAGAACTAGGATTGCTAGAAATTAATAAGACATAGAAGTAAGTAGGGAAAGTGAGTGTATTCACCTTTACCGATACATCTCTGACCTTACCTAATGGGCGGACCGTAGTACCATCCACTAGGTGAACTCAAAGACTCGTGCCTAACAAAGGTGGTAAACCTATAGGGTCATATAATAAAGCAGGAATAAAATTAATCTAACTGCCTAGATTTAGCATGATAACATTAATTGGCTTCAAACCTTTAGTACAAGGAATAAAGAATCTACATGGATCCTTGTATTTGGCTAGAAGCTCATTTTGGAATTGCTCAGTTAATTTTTTGCTTTGCTTGAGTTCTCCTTCACCTCTGTTCGGGATTTTCACTCTCCCGATGTTGCAAAGATTGGTCTCGATTGTACTATGCACTAGAAAGAAAACACGAGGTGCGACATGCTTGGTGTGGGACACGTCTTTTTGGGTGCTGGTCAAGTCCTCGACATAAATATCTAGATTAGCATGCAAGTTTTTGTTCGAAAACTAGGGCATACCAGAGGCATGAACACGGGTCATATCACTTTAGGTCGTGGGTCACAGGTTTATTGATGTGGGGCGCGTCCATGAAATTCGCTAGAGTCTCTCCAAAATGCTTCGTATATGAGCACCATCACCGCCTCATGATGTTTGTGAATGTTGGGCGCCCGTGATGTGATCTTGCCCTATCACATTCTATCATAGACTATTGCATTCTATCCCGGACTAGTTATAGTGATTCATATTTCATATTTATCATTATTCCTAGTTTATGAAATTATTATTATCTATTATCATTTTATGGATTTGTAAGGTTTTTAGAAGGTCATTTAGTCACATGGATGGCCGGCCCTAGCTAGATATTACTATTTTTTATTTCTTTATTTTTGGTGAAGGAAAAGGAAAGTCTTTCTCTACTTAACCTAGCATTGTAGACTTTGAGAATTATGTTGAATTATTATTAAATTTGTGTTAAGTGTTTATCCTTCATTGAATTCCTTTCAACGTCCATTGAAGATCTTGTTTGAGCTTGCTCTTTCGTCTCTTCAACCCTAAAACTGATTGCACCTTAGTCGAGCTTGCTCCTTTCCCCTAATGATTCACCAAATCCATAAACAAATTCATCCAAGGCCTATCCATCCTACTAGTCGGCCGAATTCCACATCAACTTCACCTTCAGATTACATCAAAGCTACCACCTACGCATCGCTTCCGCATCACCACCACTTTCAAGGATCAATTCGTACCACTATAGATACAATCGATCAGTTCCAGGACAACAAGGCCTTTCTTCAAGCAGGGTCACATCAACTGGTATCAGATCCTTGAATTTTTAACTAGTGTCGATCCTTGCTTATCACAACATATCAATTTTGTGTCTAAAAACCCAAAAACAACCAAACAAATTCTTGCTTTGTTGAGATTGAAGAACTGATTTTTTTAAAATTGTGTCTTATTTGAGTCATCCTTGTCCTTATACACAACAGTTGCTTCTTGTCTTGATATTTTGTTGATTGAATTGTGATTTAGATTGAATGTTGATAGGTGGAACTGCTTGCTTGACCTTTTCCATTAACCTACATCTTCTTCGACCTTCTTCTTTCCTACTTGAATCAATTGAGTGAGTAGTAGTCTAGAGTCTTTTTGTTAGTTTGTTGAGTCAGTTTGAAGCGAAAAACGAGGTACTTTGGTTGAAGAATTGAAAGCCAGATCAAGCAAGAGAGGCAGCCAGATTCAGTTGCAAAATTAGGGTTCTTGAGAAATTTCGCCACAAGGAGAAATTAGTTTGTTTTTTACTTAATTTAAAAAAATAAAAAAAAAATAAAAGGTAAGATCTACCATAATTGTAAGCCATATTTGATTCTTTTTGTTGCCAAAAAAATAAAATTTAAAGAAGGAAAGCTAGGATTTGTAACAAAATTCAAAGAAGGAAAGCTAGGATTTGTAATAAATTCAAAGTAGGAAAGCCAACTCAGCACCACGCCCAGGCCAGCGCTAGCACAAAATGTGCATCACCCACGCCATCACACATGATTTCGTGCGCACACACCTAGGTCGTGTGCAGCTCCTCGCGTGCGCGCCCAGGACACTGCCTTTCCACTCCGGTCTTCAACACCTGGGTTATAAGAACCCTCAGCGCTTCACCAACTACACCAGCTTTAGTCCAGTCTAGGTTATTTTCTACATACCCGATTTTGATAGGTTTTTGGGTTTAATTTATTATTATTATTATTATTTATTTTATTGGGCCGGTTTTTGCATTTGCTTTTACAGTTATCCTTCTATCACTTTTCGTGAGTTATCCACTTGTGTTAGTTTACAACTGCCTAGCTCGGATGCCTAGGTAGATGCCAGATTAAGTTATGTGCCAACCGTTATTCCTGGCCTCATTAGTTGAGGTTTCAGTAGGGGTATTACAGTGTAGGAGCTTTTGTGAGAAAAGCCAAACTAGGTGGAAATTGTTGACATACATAGGGTGCGCACATCCAAAATAAGGTAATTGTTGACCTATTACTATTGATTCATTTACGATCTTTTGCATCTCCTCAGTGTCTTGGATGTTTTTGTGTTGTTGGTATTTAGGCTTATTTTCCTGTGATTTAAATCTACAATTTGTTTAGTTATTGCTGTATTTTGTTATTGTTGTGTGTTTATCCTTAGCCTTCCCGCCCTCACGGCCATATCAGTCTTGTATTCAGTGTTGTGATTGCTTGGTAGTTAGATGATTCTTTGTTTCTTTTGCTCTATCGGGGTTTCTAATATCTATATAGGAACATGGTTGGTATCATATACCCAGGGTGAACCCGCAAACAACGAGAAATCCCCACCATGATTACACATCAGCGACAGTTTGTCGGTCCACCACATCGACTTGGACAACAACAACATCATTTCCGCCATCAGCAACATCATTCTCATGCTGGTCGACAATGCATGATAACTCCCAAACCTTTCTACATTAATTACACTGACTAAGTTGTTGAGTTAGATACAAATAATGATTTTTGCGAGTTTGACCTTGAGGATGAGGAGGATGGAGACTACTAGTTTATAGATGGCTTGCACCAGCCCTGATGGGATCCACCATCTTGATGATTTCATATGAAAGTTTGGTTTCCACCTCCACGCCTGCCTTAGAACTAGGCTGCTTACTATGTTGCACAAGGCTATCCACACCAACAGCTGGTTGGAGGTCCTCTATGAGCGCAGTGACAGAAACAACCACCTATACCAGTTCAGCATCAGTAGCGGACATGTCATGCACCAAAGCAACATTTTGACAGCCTTCCACCACAACAATGGCGGAAACACAAGGACTGTTCTATAGATCTTCACATAGTAGCTCGTCACTTTGACCTATAACCAGATTTGGCTAATCTCCTACGCGTGTTGGACATCTGCATCAGACTATGAAGGAAATCTACAAGGCCTAGGTTCTTGCAGACAGAGTGTATTCATCGCTAGAGAAATCTACAAGAGAAGTGCATGGCGTACTTTCTGAACACACTTCTAATTCTATAGTTGTTTCTTCCTCTTCTATATTATCACATTTGTAGCATGTTGATACTGCCAAGGGTCCTAACCCTCTAGGTGCAGAAAACACTGTAGAGGATGACATTTAGTTATCTCTTCCTTCTTCCGCGTCTGTCGCTATCCTTCTTCTACCCTCCTATCACAGTTACAACTTGTTGATGTTGCATATGGTTCTGAATATCTCAGTCACGATCTAACTGTGGAATACCTCGTATCTCATCGCATATTGTTTTTGAGCAGGCAACCGGTGTTGTTTGATTTACAAGGGAGGCCTCTAGTACATGATTCTTTCCTGTTTTCCACTACTAATACAACACCTGCACTCACTTATTCTGCCGCATCTTATTTGCAGGCACATGTACATGATGATCCATCTAGGAGAGTTTAGAGATCCAGAGACGCCTAGCACAACACAGGTATACATCTTCGACGATCATCATCGGGACATGTAGAGTTGGTTGCGGGCAATACTGGAATGCCGCACAAAAGATGAGGATATCCAGTGAAAGAGATGGAAGCGACGTGCATTTCACCATCCACCTGACTTTCCTAGTTCTCCCCTTTGGTTTGCTGAAAAGTTTTCATATCATGGACCTGGACTTGGACGCCAAGGCGACGGTTCACTGAGAGATGTTTCTTCTTCTACACATACATTGGTCATGGCTCCTACACCTTCCTCTCCTCCTTCACTTGATCTTGCTTCTTCTTCGCCTTCTTCTAAAAGATTTGATGACCCACCATCGATGACGTTTTATGATGACAACCTGGTTATGCCTTCAGAGCTTGCCATTGATAAGGGTGAAGCGGGGATGCTTCACATCAAATGGTGGAGGATGATGTGAACTTTCCTATCACATTCTACCACAAACTATCGCATTCTATATCAGACTAGTTATAATGATTCATATTTCAATATTTCATTATTCCTATTTCATGAAATTATTATAGTATTTTTCTAGGATACTATCTAATATTATTTTATGGATTTCTAGGGTGGTAGTCGCTTGTGTTTGTCGATCAATTGTGGTGTTGATTCCATGAAAGATGTCTCTAGTCAAGAACTGTCATGTTCCCGATTTGCTCTTGAAGTACCTAAATCAAGTATGTAGCCAGCGATGACTCTCTAGACTTGTATGGTGTGGACGGTTGGGGAAAATTTCTCTTCCTCTCATCCTGCTCACTCTCCCACCATTGACTATGCATTGTTGGACCCTCGTAGTAGCCGTATTCGGATCTTGCAGTCTCTCCTCTCGGAGATGGTGCTACATAAGTATTATGATACACGGTCAACAACTAAGGAGGGATGTTGGAATCCCTAAAGAACTTATCTTGCAGTGTATCATGGGGATCTATCTCCATGGCATATCTAGATAGATGTTTTTGCATGTTTGCAATTTGCTTTTTCATGTCTACTACTGAATGTTGATTAGTATTTGTGCATATGAAGCATGTAAAAAGTCAGAAATAATGGATTAAACTGTAATATAAGTCTAAACCACAACTCCTAATCCTAAATGCTAAATCAAACTTCTCCCGATAATTTGACAATAACGTAGTCGTTATGCACTATCTAATGTTTTCCTGATGAATACCCATTATAGAATATCCGGTAAGCAAACGGTCAAATCCCACAAGGAGAAGTATTTAGAAATATTTATCAAGTAAAAGATTGAATTTTTAGTAACAATAGAGGTTGTTTGATTTTCATAAACAAACAAATTTTAGATCTTTATTAATTATGATATTAATGTTTCACCTTACAAATCCTTTTACACTCGTTATGGTTTTCAATCCTTGGAATTTTTAACCTATCAGATTCTATCACGGTGTATTCTTTATCTATGGAATACAACCACAATATAAATTCGCAACCACAACCTTGTAAATTATGTCTACAACTCTAGAAAAAGCACAATCGAGATACGACGCAACCAGAACTGACAAATCTGAACTGCAACTCTCTACTCTAATATATGCACGCAACCAGACTAACCAATATAAAGCTTATGTTATTATGATAACTGTATGAATTACATTATCTCAACTGAGTGATCAACCTAGAAAAACAATACAAATCAATTAACTTATAATCAAGAAAAACATAAAAAACACTAATTGAATCAAAGACTGATAGAGAATTACTCACAAAAACGAAATTTGGATAACCATTAATATAGGACTAAACAAACTCAAACTTAGCTCCACATAGAGATGCTAAGAAAATACCCGAAATATGTCTGTTCTATCGTATAGTATCGTCTCGTATGATATGACTTCAAAGGAGAAACATTCCTTAAATAGGAGAAATAAACCTATTTAATCTCCTACTAAGAAGATAAAATAACATAAACTATATCTAACTAGTCTAATAACTGAAAACGAGAATAGTGACAAGTAACTTGAAAACTCTACGGTGAATGACAATTTGGAGTCAATCTTCTTTAACCCGTCGGCCGTGGGGCGCGGAAGATAAGGCATGGGTCGTGCTGGGAGAAATATTCTATATTCTCTCCTTCCAAACTTCTATCTTCTGTAACCACCAAAATACACCTTTATGTATAAATATTCAATGATGTGGGGCGAGACGGAAATGGGTGTGGGGCATGTCTACCTTTTTGTACTCCAGTAGATACTTCCTTCACAATGTTATCCAGACACATGTACTTCATCTTCAGAAACACATGAGTTGATCTCAATTATTTTAGCTTCATTCTCCATATTCAAATTCAGCAATGGAGTCCTCTCAAAAACGTATACAAATCCTCAAATATATATAACTCGACTCCTGAATCAGGGTCATTACAACCCCAACAAAACTTTTACAAACTATTATAAATGTGTGCTACATAATACTACTATAACCTTCAAGATTGGCTCACGTCACATCCACTAATGAAATCAAATACGTGTGTTTGACAACTTGTTCGTTTTCCCCGCTAATGCTACGGAGGGTGGTCTTTGGGTTCTTTTTAGCATTTCTTTACTACTTTCTCCACTTCAATTCATAAAAATATGTTCTTATACTATATTCCTTCAATAATGTTCCAATAATATCAACATATTACTATTTTCATGCACTCTTTCTTTTAATGATCACCTTAAAGAAGCCTTTTGGAAAAAAAATAAACACGAAACATTCATTACTCAAATTCCTTGTGTAATCACTGGAGATCTAAATGATATCTTATCTTCTATAAAAAATAGTTGGAGGAATTGATCCAAACCCTAGGCACTTTGATTGTCTAAACAACTCATTCGTTGAATGTTGATTTGAGCTAAAGCTGGAATGAGCTAGCTAAACCTTTCCGCTTGTTTTGATGATAAAAAAACTCAAGCATTTGATGTCTTTTTTGTGTTTTAAGCTAAACAGGTATAGCTCGACGAGTCTAAGGTGTAGCTTTAACACAAGCGGACTAGATGTGACCAATGAGGGTCTATCTCGTGTCTAGCGGGGAAATCCGAATCTCACCAAGACAGAATAAGTTTGTAGAGAGGAAATAAGAGGATCAAATGTCTATATTTAAGGCAGCGGGTTGCGCTTCAATCTAGAGGATCTAGCTTCGGAAGAGAAGAGATACAAGTAATCACGTTCCAACACCTACATGAGTGGAATCCTGAAGACGTGCTTAGAAGATTTGGTCTAAGGAAGGAAGGTCGTTGAAGCTACATCTTAAGAGAAAGAACAACTAGAAGTTGTTAGCTTTCTACTTTTAGGTAGCGGATGTACGTGGATCACTGAGTTGGACAAATCAAGAGAAGCGCATAGGTGTGGATTGCCAACGTGGAAGAAGGATCATCAAGATGAAGAAGGACAAAGGAAAGCCGAGCATTGATGCAATTCTGGAAAAGAAGCTGATCACGCGGATTGTGTAGGTGGCATTCTTCAAGTGCAACGCAAGTGTAGAAACTCGAACTTAGCAAAGTAAGTTGGATTTCTATATAAGGTGTGCATTAGGGTGTTGTTAGGCACGATCTTATTGAACATTCACGGAGAGCAAAGGTCGCTGTGAGCAAAGCTATAGCCTAAAACACTAAGGAGCTTGAGAGAGAGAGAGAGAGAGAGATTACTTCTGTAAGCTGAATGTAAACTTGTATTGAGACAGAGTGTTGTACAAAGAGAGGCTTGGAGAAAACACTAGAGAGAAGCTAGGTGTAGTTTAATGTTGTTTGTCTCATCCTTAAGTGTGTAATTGATCTTAATAAAATACAATCTAGTGGTGAGTTTTTATCCCTGACTTATTAGAAGTCTAGGGTTCTCACCTTGAAAAAATCCTTGCAAGAGCTAAGCATACTTAATCTATATTATTTGTGCTTTATTGTAGCTAATCTCTAATTCTGCACTTAAGGTTCTATAGCTTCATAATAGCTATAGAGCTACTTAAAGAGATTCATAACGTTAATCATATAATTGGTATAGAGAAGGACGCTCTTGCATTAGTTCATATTCTCTCAATAGTTTGAATCATGAGGGACAAGGAAATCACTACGATGATTAGGTTGCTTAAGAAATATTCTAGAGATCAAAGCAATTTCAAGGAAGAAGGACATCCAATATAGTTATGTACTAAATCCAATGGTGTTCCAAGTCCAAGTTCAAGTTCAAGTTCAAGCTCAAGCTCAAGCTCGATGTGATTAATGGACATTGTAGATCCAGGCACAGAGGTCAATACTGAGGGTGAAATGAAGAATAGGTGGTACATTGATAGCGAATGCTCATATCACATGACATGTAATCCTTCTCTTCTACTCCCACTTCATGCTAAAGATGAAGGCAAGTGGGAGTGTTCATCTCACTAACACTATACAGGTTAGAAACATCAACCTTGTTGAAAGTCTTAAGTTTGACCTCTTAAGTGTAGATCAGCTGTGTGATCAAGGGGGGAACAAAGTCACATTCAGAACAACCTCATGCATTGTGCGATATTCAAATCAGGAGATCCTAATGAAAGGTAAGATGATTGATAACACTTGCCTATTTGATTATAGCTTTTCCCCAGCTAGGTAAATATATCTCGCTACACTCAAGAAGTAGTTGATTTAAGAAATCAACGCATGGGACATGCCAACCTGCATCTTCTAGTCAAGATTTAATCCAAAGGCTATGTACATGGTCTCCCTCGCATCAAGCCAGACTCAATGACCTCATGCTCTAAATGATCCAAATCTAAAGCAACTAGAAGTTCCTTTACTCCAAAGAAAGTAGTGTCCACCAAAGTGCCCTTAGAGCTCATCCACATGGATCTATGTGAACCACTAAGCATTCAAAGAAAAGGAGGTAATAGATATATATATCTTTTAGTTGATGATTATTCTCGGTTTACTTGGAGACTCTTTCTCAAGTCTAAGGGTGAAGCATTTGATACTTTTCACAACTAAGCGCTTCTTTTGGAAAAGAGTCTAGGTCCCCCTATTTGTGCAATTCTCTCAGACAATGAGACCGATTCAAGAACAACGAGTTCCTCACTTTTTGCCAAGATAAAGGGATTGAGCATAACTTCTCAGCTCCCCGAACCCCTGAGCAAAATGTTTTGGTTGAACACAAGAATAGAACCCTGGAAGAAATGGCTAGAACTATGTTGCTTTCCAGTGGTTTACCATCACATTTTTGGCACAAGCTGTGAGCACAGTGAGTTACATTGTTAACCGGGCGACGTTAAGGCCTATCCTAGAGAAAACTCCTAATGGATTACTCAAAGGGCGTACACCTAACATCTGACACCTATAGGTGTTTAGATGTAAGTGCTATGTCAATAACAATGGAAGGGATCTCTTAGTAAAATTTGATGTCAGGAATGACAAAGCTATATTACTAGGTTATGCTCTAGCTAGTAAGACGTACATGGTGCTAAATCAAAGGACAATGAAGATAGAGTACCACATTCACGTGAAATTTATTGAAAGGCCTCTTGATTCTACTCCATCTACTATTTAAGACTCATTTCGTAGAATCAGTCAACCTTCATCTTTTATTCATCTTCCCTCTTCTTCTCTTTATGAATATTCAGGTAGTGATGATGAATATGAAGACGATATTGGTCTCCCTTCAAACATTAGAGTCACATTGAATGATACTGAAGGTTCAGTTAGCCCAAGCTCTTTTGATCTAGGTACACCTAAAGCTGTAGCGGGACCCTCTCGTGTTAAAGCGGATCTTATGGAAACTCAAGAAAGTCCTTCTGATATTGCTGAAAGCTCGTCAAAAACAGCTCAAAGAAAGACAACCACCTTGACTCTCCCAGATTCAACTCAAGTTAAAGTGCGTAATTATCAGCAGATGAAGGATCATCCGGTGCATAACATAATATCTTCATACAGCCAAGGTCGCAGACTCGCTCTAACACTCAAAGTATATATTCTAATTTTGCCTTTGTATCTTTACATGAAGCAAAGAGTATAGCTCAAGCAATTATAGATCCATATTGGGTTATTGCAATGCAAGAAGAGATTGAAGAGTTCAAGCGAAACCAAGTTTGGCAACTTGTGTCGAAGCCAGTTGATAGGGATGTTATTGGAACGTGCTGGGTGTACATGAACAAGTTCGATGAAAGTGATGAAGTGGTGCGCAAAAAAGCAAGACTAGTCGCTCAAGGCTATAATCAACAAGAAGGTATATATTACGGCAAAAATTATGCACATGTCGCTCGCCTTGAAGTGATTCGCTACATTTCACACAAGGGGTTCAAATTATTCTAAATGGATGTTAAAATTCCTTTCTCAATGGTATGCTCAATGAGGAAGTGTATGTTAAACAACAACCGGGATTTGAGGATCCATCTCTTCCAGAGCATACCTATTTTTTTGGAAAAAGTGCTATACAGTCTTAAGCAAGCTCCTCGAGCTTGGTATGACTGTCTTTTAGATTACCTTCTTCAACACAATTACAAGAGAGGCCTTGTTGAAAAGACTCTATTTATCAGGGAAGTTGAAGGTGATGTTTTAATCGTTCAAGTTTATGTTGATGAAACTCCAAGACCACATGCTTTTCCACTTGATTTTTACATGCGATACTGGAAAATTATTAGTCCATCTCTGTTTGAAGCACTTAAAGCTTTTTTTAACTCTGAGTATCGCATGTCGCATTGGAATCACTCTTTTGTTGCTCTTATTCCAAAAAAGATTTTGCCAACTCTATCAGCGATTACCCAACAATTGGTTTTTGTATTTCTACATATGCAATTATTTGTGATATATAGCAAATAGAGTCAAGACTTTACTTCCGAATCTCATGTTCCCTTTTCAGAGCACTTGTTGAGGGTCATTTAATCCGTGATAATATTCTTGTCGTACATGAAAACTTTCAGTCTTTCCATAAAAATAACAATAAAAAGTAATTGGGTGAATATCAAAATTAATATGAAAAAAGTTTATGATAATCTAAACTAGAACTTTCTTTTCAAAATTCCCACTAAATTTGGTTTCTAATCTTGGATGACCCTCATCAAACAATGCATACCTAAAATTTCAAATTTCTATTTTAATTAATAATCAACCAGGAATGGAAATCTCTCATTCATGTGGATTTCAGCAAGGTGATCAAGTTGATCCCTTTCTTTTTATTATAGCAATTGAATTATTTGCCTGATCTATGATTACTTTTGCATCTCATCCTTCTTGTAACGTTGAAATTCGCTTGGTGCAACATGAAAGCATTATTTCTTTCTTGAGGTTCATAGATGATACCATAATATTTTTAAGGTAGTATTGAGAAAATTAATTTCATCAGAGATGTTTTAGAAATATCCTCGGCCCAAAGTGGTTTCAAGATTAATTATAGTAAACACTCAATTCAATTTTCTAAGGCCTTAACCGTACAAATCAATTGGTGCTTGCAACTCAACTTCATATTCTGATTAGTACTACATTATAAATTATTTGGGAATTTTAATTGTTAATGGAAAGGTTTGTAAGTTTTTGTTTGAGGATTACACCTCCAACCTTAAGAAACAACTAGCTTAAATGTAAAGCTAATTCTCTCTCTCTCAGGCATGGCACATTTAGCTAATTGAGAGCAACCTTTCCTCCAAACTCAACTATTTAATTCAATGTTTTCTCATTCAAAAAAGGTCTTTGTTTAGAAAGTAATGATATTCAAAAAAGTTCTTTGTTTAGAAAGTAATGATATTCAATGAAAAAATGGTAATGGATCAAGTAAATGATTTTGGAAGGACATTTGACTTCCAAGTTTCAACCTCAATATGTATATACGAAATAATGATGCCATCATTTTAATCAATTTTTTCTGACATAGGATATATCAAAACTTAGAAACTATCTACCTTTAGATATTATTCAAAGCATTTTTAATATCTATATCTCTATACCTGATATATGACAAAGCTATTTGAACCCCTTTTCAAAAATGGAGAATTCTCTACTCAATCAACGTTCTTTCTACTAGAAGACTAGTTCATTTGTTAACCCTATCAATTTTGGGAATTTGATTTATCTTCTAAAGTAAAAAATTTCCTTCGAAAAGCTTGTGTTGATTGTTTTCTGACAACTGAAAGATTAAATAGATATTATCATCGAGTCCCATATCATGTTCCTTTTCCTAGGAGAAAACAAAACGTCTTTTTCTAATGTCCTTTTACTATAGATTTTTTAATTGACTAGATTAACAAAGAGGAAGTTATATTCTCTCTTTGACTCCGGGGATTTACTTTCTTCTCTCCAAGTTTTTATGAACTTGAATTCTAACATCCCTCTTCCAATTTTCTTGTGGGGGAATATGTGGAAAATGCGTAACAATATCATTTTTCATAATGATAGCAAATCTAAATAGTACTTTTATCCTAAATCTCATTGCATGTACTTTATACCAATATGAGTTATGAATTAATAATGATTATAGACATCTAGAAACCGTGTTAAAATTTACTTGATGGATCATATAAGGATAACTCTAGTCGTGTTGCTTATATCGTCTAGGACAATACCGGTAAAATCATAGATTTTGGGTCTACCCCATATAAAGATAATAATACTCTTGAAGCCAAAGCTTTTTACCTCTCTGGTAGGGGTTCAAACTCCTTTTAAATTGGGCTTTTTGTATGTCGTGTGGGTTTGACGAGGGGTAGAATCGAGATAAAAAGCTAGTGTAACAAGATATGTAAGTTAACGTTACACTTACTCTATAATCTATGAATAAAAGCTACAAAGCTAGTATCCGGAGACTAGCTCTCAACAAAGCGAGTATAGATATGAATGATTTGCTTGTTGAAAACCTTTATAGAGTACTTAGAATCGACTAACTCTTAGAGAAGAGTAGCTCGATTGACTAGCTTCAATGTTTAGAAAATGCGGAAGATAAAAAAAATTAAGCGAGTCTTTTCCCTCTGAATAAGCACTGCATGCTAGAAAGCGAGTATGCTATAGTTGCGGAATAACAAGGGAAAACCAAAATATGAATCTTAGATTGTTAGGTGAAAGATTCAGCTCAATATACACAGAGAGACTTTGTTAAGGTGAGAACCCTTAGCAATAATACATGCCCGGGAAGAAACTCACCACTATATTGAATATAATGAACTAAGAATTACAAGCCCTTATAACTCTCAGCTCACTACACTCGCGTTCATCTCACTTACAACATTTGCGCATTCAAGTTGTAAAGACGAAACTCACTCCCTCAGAGATCACCAACTATGTCCCAAACACTCAACCCTACTAACCTCCCAGCTTTCAGTCTCTTGTATCCCTCCAAGATACGCACCCTACTAACTCCCAGGCTTTCACGGTCCTGTTGTGTTTGTCTAGCTAGACTTTCTCTCCCTCTCGAATTTTTCCAAGCTCGTACGAATACATACAACTATTATACCTATTTAAATAAATCCTAAACTTCTTCCGCAAGTTAGAAAACTTTATACAATATTGTAATAAAGAAGATTACCACCTTGGCAATCCATGTGACTATACTCCGGATAGCACCTCCACAAATTTCTTCTTTTTCTTGAGCAACAAACTTGTAACAAACTTCTGCCACGCTGGCGATCCGCTTCCATACCACACCTCTTCAACTTGTCCACGCTGGCGATTCACGCTCCTCACTCTCCATAGGTAGAAACACATTAGCCTATCTTGAGCTTCACGTCTTTCCCATCATCTGGGCAGACTTCCTTCACTCTGTTTCTTCTTTCGTTAAAGTACTGGATACACTAGCCGACAATAACTCTCTTTGTCTCTCCGCTAGTCCAAGGTCTTCAACTCTCTTCACGTCTTCACTCTTGGAATTGTGATTCTTGACTTTAGAGCTGATTGAGACTGCCTTTTCTATATATGCTATCTTCGCAAGGCTCAAAGCTAGTCTCTAGCTTATTCTCTTGATCAAAGTGACTCTCTTTCCTTCTTAAGATACTCATGTAGAACTTAGAAAACACAAGATAGATTAAATGGAGTGTTTATCATCATCAAAACAAAAGAAGAGATTAGTCTGAGCAAGCTCAAACTAACAATTTCCCTCTTTTTGATGATGACAAACACTTAAACAGTGTAAGAACATCTATTTTAAAACGTACTTAGTTAAGCTATAAGATATAAAATGAAGCTTAAACTGATATTCAACAGATTGACCAAATCTGCTTAAATCTCGCTAAAGCCAGGACGGTCTAACTTCTTTTCAATTAGTTGAATAGATGTACTTGTTTTACTCCCCTCTTTTGACATCATGAAATATGCAATATAACTCATGCAAAGGGAACTAATAGTGGAGAGGAAACTAGCTTAACTTAATTAAGCAAGCAAATAAGGACATTCAACATAATCAAGTAAAGTTTAACCATGTAGAACACTTAGAGATTATAGAAACAAAAGGCAAACTGTTATCATTCATAAAAATCTTACACCGTTTGAGAGTTGGGGGTCCTAGGAAATCTAGTTAAACTTTAAGCATGCAAAAAGCACACAACGAGAATCAAAAAATACACACAAGAAAAGACACCCTAATCATCACGCTTATAAGCAAGAGCCACTAATTTCTTAATGATACTGCTCTGTTCTTCTTTTCATTCAGTGAGTAGCTAGAGCTGAGTGTGAATCTCGACATGACACTTCTCAAGAGTGGCGTGCAATGACTGAATAGCTGATACGATGTTGGACGAAGACTCGCTAGCAGTGACAAGGGATGGTTCTCGAGGCTGAGTAAGAGAAGAGCTGGCAGTAGGTAAGAGAGTCTTTGAAGGCTTCGCAACAAGATCGGTGACCTTCTCCAAGGTAAGAATATCATTGAAGCTAGTATCAACCACTGGCATGTACATACCCTCATTCTTCAGCATACGAGCTATGATGTGCGTGAATGGAAGCAGGCTGCCATAATGACCTCTGGAAGCAACTAAGTGGGAGAACATGATCTGGGCGGTGTTTACCAATTCTCCATTAAGGCACTGAGCCATAATACAATAGTCAGAAATAGTCACTTGGTTTATACCCGTATTACGCCACGTGATGTTCTTCACAATAAAATAATGCAACAGTTGCTTAGAAGCAGAAAGATGCTCAACCTTTAGTGTTTCCGGAACATTCTTGCCAAACATAGCTTCTTGATCTTGGCTGACCGCTTGGAAAGTTCTTCTTGTACAATCTTCCAAATCCCACCAAGGATCCATCTGGCCCTGCCTCTTGACTGATAGCCCGTGCTAGATCCTTTAACTTAAAGCTTTCCACCATGTTGTTTAACCAGAAGAAGTTCAAAGTAGTAGGCTCACCAGAGGCAGAAGCAGAAGCAGAAGCAGAACCAGAAAGGCGAGAGTTTAAAATTGATGTACTAAATCCAGATCTGCCTTACATACCTTTGTTTCCAGCATGTCCCACCCTTGTAGCTTGAGCAGCTGGCGAAATCTATCTGACCCAGACGACTCTTCTATCGCTTTCAAGATTTCCGGGGGTACAATCAAAGGAGCGAGTATTTCCCTCTTCGTAATAGCAAGAGAAAGATGAGGGAAATCAGTAGAGACTACCTTAGATTCGTCTTCTTCTTGCTGCATGACTTTACTTCCTTCTTCACAGTCTGTGGAGGAGTTGATTTGGAACTTTTGTCCTCCGACAACACTAGCTCTTCCTTAATTTCTTCCATCTTGCGCTTCCCAACCACTTTTGACTCGCTCTTTACTTATGTAGACAACTTTAGAGGAGCTGGAGCAAATTTCTCTTCTTCCTCATCTTGAAACAAGGCAACAAGAGAGGGAGATGGCTTTGAGGAGGAGGAAATAAGCTACTCAATACCTGGCTTAGAAGGAGTTTTATAGACTTCAGGCTTAACCTTCTCTGCTTCTGCGATCACCTGCGCAATGATATTCGCTGGCTCAGTATGTAGAACAATTTCCTTGCCTGCGGCGGCAGCATGAGTTTCTCCAGTCTCCAGAACCGCTGAATCATGCTGAGCCTCTTTCTCTAGAGAAGGCTAAAAAGGTGGTGAAGACGAAGGAGTTGCAACCTTTTGTGGGGTCACCAGTGACTCAGTAGTGCCCGACGAGCCAAAAGCCGGCAATGTACAATCGCCGCAATATCTTCCCTACTCATCTGAGAGAACTCTTCTAGTAACTGTTCCTTTGAGAGACCGGTGAGGGATGATTTATCAACCATTTGGTTATGAGGAGTTAGGGTTACTGAGGAGTTGTGTTTGCCTTTTAAGGAGCTAGGTGTATGAGAGCGTGTGAGAGGGATCTTGAGTAGTATTAGGGAGAGAGAGAATATAACAAACACGGTAAAATTGATTTGAAGTGTATACCAGTACTTAAATAGACTCCCTTTCCTTCTTGTGTAAGCTTCGTATCAACCCTGAGATCTCGCAACGGCTCACTGGCAACGGCTATTCTGGCAACGGATATTCAACGACTATATTCTAAACGCCTAGTGTCTCTGAGCTACACAACGACTACATGCAAACTTGCTTTTCTACATTAAATTTATCCACGACAAGTGGCACTGCAAGAGACTCGCTGGAGCAACCACAGATAACTTGTTGGCAACTACTATGATGCGTTGTGAAGTCTAAGTGTGGCTTTTCTGAATCTATTTATACTAGAAAACTGAGCCACGTAGCCTTCCCAAATCTATTTATGCTAGATCACATGGCTACATATCTAGACCTCACATGTTGGAGCCGTAGATGAAATTCTTCCTCATTAAGCAAATCCTCTATGTTAAGCAAACCCTGATAGCGACTCATACTCCCTGAAAGTGACTCTTACCCAGTGTTTGATCATGCTTAGGAGTGTAAAGAAAGTGTATATATATGCAGCCAATGTGAAATTTAAGCATGCAAAAAAGATTAACAGGAAATGCACATTTCATACATGGGACATAACACAACTCACACTCAATTTATATATATTATATATATATATATATATATATATATATATATGTATATATATATATAATGTATGTGCATGACATGGGTAACTGGATTTTACACGAAGATGGATACTTCCCTTGTGGAGTCTAATAATGGGTAAGAAAGCGTTACATCAACGTTAGGCAAGGGACACTGTAGGAATGGATCATTTCTTAGGCTTGTAATAGGAAAGAAGACGATCACCATTCCTATTTATGGCATATGATAAGAGCATGAAATTTTTCAAGACTATAAGCAATAACTTTCATACAATATACTGCCTTAGCTGGACTGGCTTGTGTAAAGATAAGCATGTAAATCAAGCAAGCAAGCACAAAATCCAACTAAAGTTCCCGAAGTAGAATTATAAAGCATAATTTATAGTCAAAGTATAGAGGAACTTACAGTGCATCTCTTGTTCTTCTAATAAGGTAACAAGGAAAACCGAAGAGGCTAGAGGGTTATACATATATCCAAGTAAAGTGCCCTTAGAGAGATGACATGCATCTTTGGCTCTTCTAGAAGTATTAGTTGTAGGTCAGCGAGTATAGAAATAGAGTCGCTTGAGCCTTCAAAGACTCGCTTGAACTATCTGAGTCTTGCTTTGAATGAATAGATATATCTCTATGATCAAATGAGACTTGCTTGTCAAGGGCTAATACTTTACCACATAAATACATATCTTGTATGATAAGAGTGAAGAGATGTTTATTAGCACACGCTTGATTTTGTGAAATAAGCACTGAAGGAGATAGTAAAACTCCTTATCTTGTTAAGGATGAGAGTAGCTTTAGATAATCTATTTGCCTTCTACTCTCCACCCTTTCCTGCAAAATTAATCAAGCGGTGTGTTCCCAACGAAGTGTTGACTTCATAGGAACATTAACACTTGCAATTCCAGAACTAGAAGGTAGAACTTTCATCTGCACAATTCTAGGAACTCGCTCTGAGTACTCATCATGACAAAGACATGACACATGTTGAGTATTACTTATGTGAGACACAGGTGACACTCATTGCGCTCTTGCTTATTCGTATTTAGCTTGTACATGCTTCGTACGAGCAGGCAGAGTCTTAGATGACTCACTCGAAGCATGCTTGTCTATCTCTAGACTCGCTTGAATGAGCGTATCCTCGGATATAGTCGTAATAGAAAGAGAGGAAACAACATCACTGAGATCAAGCTTGTCCTCAGGCAGACTAGCTTGATCGAGTAAACCCATAGATATAGAGAGAGGGTGCAGAAGGGATAGCTAGTATAGGCAATGGGACAGGGACACTTACCTCAACATCATGTACGATAGCTAGTTCTGGAATAGGTTGATTGGCTGTGACGTAGTTCTCTGGATCTTCACCAACGTCAACTTCATCATCAAAATTTCCCCATAGAGTGACAAAGGCCTTCCTAGGAGGTGTTGCTGATCCACCTTCTTCTTTGTTTGGTTCGACCCTTTCACTTGGAAATCTCTGGAGAGATGTCCTCTACCTGAGCACTTATATCACGTTATGTTCTTGAGGCTAAAAGGTTTTGTGTCCTTTGGATCTATCTGGTAGTCTTTGTCCCCTTTGGTACTTATACCAAATTTCTTCTTGAAGAACCTTTTGACGAGCTTGGTCATCATCGCCACTTCTTGGTCTTCTTCTTTGTTTTTGGACTTATCATTGTCCTCGACCTTTTGAAGCACGCGAGTGAGCTTTAGAGTGGCTCCGTGGGATTCTCTAAATGCTAATGACTCCTTTTGATCTTCAGCTTCCTGCACTCTTAATTTTCCAGCAAGTACAAATACATGCATAGCTTTTGTTTCTTTAGTCATTAACATTATCCGTTTAGTCGTATCAAATTTCGCATTAACACCATGGATAAAAGCAAGTGTAAGTTCCCAGGGTTCTACCTTTAGTCCATCTGAGGACATCTTATCACATTGTACCTGGAACTGGGAATGATAGTCCGATAAAGACTCACTTTCTCCCATTTTAAACGAATGAATGTCCCTTTGGAGCTCAAATCGACAATTTTTCTTCATATCCTCGCTGCCGCTGTGCATATCAATAATGACATCCCACATTTGTTTGGCAGTGGATAGAGACATGATCTTGTCGATGTATTTTTTAGAGAGCGCGTTGAGGGTGAGTTGCTTCGCTTTGGCATTCTTTTTGAGCGTAGCATACTCACTTGGTCCCCATTTGTAAGGGTCGGTTTTGTCCTTGAGATTTTCTTCACCTTTCTCTATAATCCTCCAGCATTGATAGTTCGTTTGTTGGATGTAGTTTTTGGTCATTGTGAGACACCATTCCAGTTCACCCTCAGCTAAGATATGAGGCTTAGATAAAGAGATCCCTAGGTTGAACGAGTGTTTTTCGTTTCCATGACTTCAAACTATAGAGTAGGAATCAATCTGTGCAAGGTATAAGCAACCTGTGCTCTGATACCAATTGTGGGTTTGACGAGGGGTCGGATCGAGATAAGAAACTAGTGTAAAAAGATATGTAAATTAACGTTATACTTACTCTATAATTTATCAATAAAATCTAAAAAGCTAGTATCCATAGACTAGCTCACAATAAAGCGAGCATATATATGAATGGTTTGCTTGTTGAAAACCCTTATAAAGTAGCTTAGAATCGACTAATTCTTAGAGAAGAGTAGCTCGATTGACTAGTTAAAGTGTTAAAATACGCGGAAGATAAAAACACTTTAAGCGAGTCTTTTACCTTTGAATAAGCACTGCAAGCTAGAAAGCGAGTATGCTATAGTTATGGAATAACAAGGAAAACCACAATATGAATCTTAGATTGTTAGATGAAAGATACAGCTCAATATGCACAGAGAGACTTTGTTAAGGTGAGAACCCTTGACAATAATACATGCTCGAGATGAAATTCACCACTATATTGAATATAATGAACAAATAATTACAATGCCTTATAACTATCAGCTCACTACACTCGTGTTCAGCTCACTTATGTTTGCGCTCTCAAGTTGTAAAGACGACACTCACTCCCTCAGAGATCACCAACTATGTCCCAAACACTCAACCCTACTAACCTCTCAACTTTCAGTCTCTTGTATCCCTCCAAGAGACTCACCCTACTAACTCCCAGGCTGTCACGATCTTGTTGTGTTTGTCTAGCTAGACTTTCTCTCCCTCTTGAGGTTTTCCAAGCTCGTACAAATACATATAACTATTACACCTATTTATAGAAATCCTAAACTTCTTCCCCAAGTTAGAAAACTCTATACAATATTGTAATAAAGAAGATTGCCACCTTGGCAATCCGTGTGACTATACTCCGGATAGCACCTCCACAGATTTCTTCTTTTTGTTGAGCAACAAACTTGTAACAAACTTCTGCCACGCTGGCGATCCACTTCCATACCACACCGCTTCAACTTGTCCACACTGGCGATCCATTCTCCTCACTCTCCATAGGTAGAAACACATTTGCCTATTCTGAGCTTCACATCTTTCCCATCATCTGGCACAAATACTCTACGCGCTGGTGCAGCCTAAGCCACCTGGGCAGACTTCCTTCACTCTGTTTCTTCTTTCGTTGAAGTATTGGATACACTAGCCGGCAACAACTCTCTTTGTCTCTCCGCTAGTCCAAGGTCTTCAACTCTCTTCACGTCTTCACTCTTGGAAATGTGATTCTTGACTTTAGAGCTGATTGAGACTGCCTTTTCTATATATGCTATCTTTGCAAGGCTCAAAGCTAATCTCTAGCTTATTCGCTTGGTCAAAGAGACTCTCTTGAATTCTTAAGCTACTCCTGTAGAACTTAGAAAAGACAAGATAGATTAAATGAAGTGTTTATCATCATCAAAACAAAAGAAGCGATTAGTCTGAGCAAGCTCAAACTAACATGTCGTCATGGAAGACGTCAACCTTACAGTAATCAACAGTCTTAAGATCACTTGGAAGGTTCATTGAAAATTTTCTCCTATAATAAATGACATCAAGAGAGTAACATCAACTTAGCAAGTTCAACCATGTTCCTCGAGAATGCAATCAAGTAACAAACTTTCTATCCAAATCATAATGGCACTACACTCTCCTTTTTGAATTGATCTGCGCACATAATATCAATAACTCTGTCAATCAATAACAATTCTTATACCTTCCTGAATCTTTGAGAGTTGAATTTTTGAAAAATTATCTGCTTTTATGATTTAGATCACCTTATGTAGAAAGTATATTTTTATATTGCTTGTTAAAAAAATCTGATTATCTTATTTCATCTTTGATCACCACCAGAAATCCACCTCTCTATCTTAATTACACCTTATCGATCATCATTTCTATCAAAGCGTTATCCAAATTAGTGTTTTATGTGCCATGATAAATTACAAAATATGTAAAAAAGAAAAAGAAAAATGACTGCACAATACTCAACGTTAGAAAGTGGGATCTTTGGACATTATATTGGTTTAGTCCTTTATTCTTATTATCAATTTTAAGCACAAAGAAATGTAAAAAGAAGAAATCTTTCGTTATTCTGTAAAGAGAATAAGAAAGTGGGACCTTTGTTCTGTTAGTGTGTTGTTTTACAAGTTTAGGAAGTCCTAGTGTACATAGACTTAAACTTTCTGTTATCGAAAACGTTGTAATCGAGTATTCAATATAAAGAGGCTTTAAAATCCAATCGAGAGAAAGAAAGTGAGCTTTTTTCCTATGTAACTTATTGGTTACCAAAGGTAAGAACGGTGTTAGCTTGTGTTATTTTTATTTCCGCATTCTAAGGAGCATAACTTCAACCGCAATCTAAGAAAAATAAATTTGTTTAAGTTATATTTCTTAGAAATATTCAAACAAGATTAGACTTACAAATGCTATTATCTAAACAAAGAAAAATAAACTTATAGTTCATGAATAAAAGCTTAAGAACTTGTATCCAAACTCCTGTTCTACCATTGATATTGTATGAGGGGCACACAAAAACTTATACTCCTTTTGTATTTTATATGTATCTTTTATGTTTAAACATCAACCAGATTATTATTCAGCTTTTGTATAAGTTGTTTCTTAAATCAATTTGATGAGCTTGATGGCAGAAATTGTTATTTGAAAAGAGAACATAAACCATCAACGACATACAATAATCAATTTAAAAGATCAGTCTAATATTTTGATTTTTGGGGTTATTAAAGTAGCTTTAGCCTCAAGTATAGATCATACTAAAATAATCGTTCATTAAACAATGACATAAATATATTTAAAGCAGTGAGGTTTTAGAGCGGTTGCTATACTAATTTTGAATACATTAACTTATTTTTTTTATGTATTTGACTCTTTTCCAAATCACTACATGATATTCTGTTTGTTCCTTAGTATACTTCTTCTATAATAAAGAATTATTTGTTAAAAAAGCATTATATTACTAAACCGATGGAGCACTCTTATATCACAATATTGGTACTTTAAAAAATATCATAAGTTTATTTTTTATTATTTTTTAACATTACTATATCTCTAAGGTGATCTCACTTAGTACAAAAAAAAGTATCGTTTTTGTTCTTCAAAATTTGTCAGGATCAAGGCTCCGTTCGGTAAGCAGTTTAAAATTCATTAAGCTAGCTGATTTAGGTAGCTTATTATGTATCTCCTTTTCGAACGGTACTTTAAGTCCAAAACTCCAGCTAGATGCAAATTCATCTAACTTATCACGAATCAACTAATTTTTGCCACAATCTGGCAATCTAGCAGCTCTTGAATTGTTGAAGTTCAGCTAGCTTTTCTCCAAATTAAATTCAGTTACGATATTTCAGCTAGATGGAAAATTAAATTCATCTATCTTTATCGAACGGACCCCAAGTATACAATGTAGGAACCTCAACTACAATAATTATATTAATTTAATATATAAGTTAAGTATTTTAATTTCATTTTCATTAAATATGCGCCGACACAAATATATTAACATAACTAGAATAATGTTGCCCGTGCGAAAATATATGTTAATATTTTAGCTTATGTGATGAGTTTAATTTATGTGCCACGTAGGTGTTATTCTAGTTTATTTCATACAATGTTAAATTGGTCTAATATTAACACTATAAATAAATTCATGTAGGTCTAATTCTAATTTATTTATACAATTTTAAATATGTATAATTATAATATTATAAACATCTATTTATTGTATACACGAACATATATTTATATTATATAATATACTCTCATATCAGGTGATTAAGTTATATATATATATTGTATGAGATAGTTGCGAATAATTCAACGTTCCAAATATTTGAGGCTCAAATATTTCGATGATTGAATTATCCATTGGGCCTATTCTTTTTGTTGGGCTTAGGTGGATAACAAAAATAAGAATCTACTGATTTTGATTTTTATTAGTTTTTTTAGTTTGAGTATTAGTCATTAGTACTCATTATAAGGGTTTGAATCCGATGATAATAAATCACTATTTAATAAAAAAGAACGATTGTGAGGCGTTGATTTTGTGCTTGATCTAACGGCAGGGGGCGCGCACATATCCACGCAGGAAATGCCTGCTACAGTCCACGCTCTATGTGTTCATCAAGTATTTCACAAGATGTTCATCAGTTGTGAGCTATATGTTCACTATTATTGAGATGGATGTTCATCAAATATTTTAGGGTTAATGTTCATCAGTGTTGAGCTATATATTCATCAATTTAATACTAAATGTCCAACAAAGTACTGAAAGACGTTCACCAACAAAATCAGGAGGAAGAAAAGAGTGGAACAGAAAAGGGAAAAAATGCTCCACCCACGCACGCGGTACAACCCGTTAGATTGTGGACAACTAACAATAAATCGATGGCTGAAAATCATTCTTTTTTATCACTTTACGGGAGTATTATCACCAGATACTTTCTTGTCATTATAATGCACTTAGTATTTTTTATCACATCCAACTTTATAGTATATCTAAAAATGGTGTCCCAAAGTTCACTAAATGCCCTTCATGACATTCGAACTTCCATATGCTAAATTTCTTATATTGCGAAGCAAGAATGTTGGGTACACGTAGATATGTGCAGTGTAAACCATTTCTATGACATTATCAACGAAACATGCTTTTACGACACACCATATGTTTTTATCTTTTATCGTTTTGTTTCATATGAGAAAATAAATACAATCCGTGAACTGAACTCATTTAATAAATATATTTATTATACTACGTAGATGATTTTTCGTAAACAACTTTAGGGGATTATTTTTCAAAAAGAAAACTTGAATTAAATTTTTTTTTTGCATACTTGGTAGAAAGTTTACTTGAAGTATGGTCAAATCAACTTTACAACCGTGACAATTAATTGGGCAAGAGAAACCTCTGATTTATTACAAGAATGTGTGTTATAGATTAGATTAGGTTTGATAATTATTTTTTATAGATTATATTAAATTTGATAATATAACTAACATAATTGTTTAATTCATCTTATGTTTTGGATACATGTAGATATGTGTAGGGTAAACCATTTCTACGACATTTATCAGATGAATACTTCTTTCTATACCGCTCAATGTTATAAAGGCAGTGTTCTAAAAACAGCTAGGCGGATCCTAGGCGGTGATGGGGGCCCTAGCGCCTAAGTGCCTAGGCGGGAGCCTAGGCGGGGCCTAGGTGAATCAATATTATAACAATTTTTTTATATTTTAATATAATTTCCTTACATGAAAACTAAATCGAAATATATTGATTCATAATTTTCATAGTAGTTCCTGATTTAACTATGTAATTTTAATATAATTATATAATTTGCTCATTAATCATCCAAAATTCATAGACTTTATAGTATTCGTCATAAAGAAGATCTACAAGACTAGAACAAGCAAAAATCATATAGTTTTCAACACATGTTTCAACATAAGTAATATTAAATAATTATTCATAAGTCATAGTTGCAGTCGTAGGCTCTTAGTGGATGTTGGTCGCAGTACGAGGGAGAGGGGCAGGGAGAGCCTAATGAGGGTGAGAGGCGGGGGCGAGAGGTGAGGTGAGGTGAGGTGAGAGGCAGCCAGTGGGACGGGAGGTGACGACATGACAAGATGGAGGTGGGAGGTAGTAGGGATGAAAAAGTTTTCAGTTAAGAGAGATAGGGGTGAGAGGTGAGAGGCGGATGCGTGGGATGAACAAGAGGATGGGTTTTATTTTTAACTTTTAACCTAAATAAGAACGCATACCCCTTTCAAAAAAAAGAACGCATACCCCCGCCTAGAAAAAAAACGTAACGCCTAGGTGGGCGTAGCCTCCTAGGAGGCCGCGTAGGCGGGGGATTTTTTTTCTACCACCTAGAAAAAGGATTAGCTCCTAGTCGGAACGTTAGGGTGCCGCCTAGGCGGATTTTTTAGAACATTGTCTAAAGGTGGCTAAAGCTCAATCCATCGATGCAATTAACTACATTATAGGAATCTGAAAATAAGTTGTCAATTCTATGATCATGATAAACATTTCTCACCTTCCAAGTTGTTGCTCTTAAGGTTCCACCATCAGGAATTCTTGTACTTGCAATTCTTTGTAGCTTCTCCAAATTAATCTCCTCTTGTGACAATAATCCGAATAAGAAAACAATTGAAACCAATCCAAAATTGAAAACTCCTAAACCATAGTCAAAAGAAATTTGGAACCCTAAATCCATGAAACCTAACAAATGCTATAAGGAGAGAAATGAAAATCAAAATAGATTCCAAACCTCGTACTCAAGATCCGACCACTTCTCGTCAACCCCTTCTTTATCGGATTTGGTTCTGATTTTGACCACCATCTCTTCATCCATTTGTGGGAGGCTGGAAAACGATGATGGCGACATCATCTAATTGTCATGCATCAATATATAGCATCGAAAATCATTCGGGATCGAAGGGAACACCGGTTGTAACAGATGTAGTTAAGGAGGAATTCAATGGCAATCGAATGTGTTTGACTGTCTGATGAAACGCAGAAAGTAAGTGAGATGAAGAAATTAAGGAGATAAGTGAAACTTTGGAGTTGGAAGGAGTTAATGCACCTTTGACCGGCGAAGGAAACATTGACGGCTACTCTGCTACGAAATTGAAGACAATGAAGAAACATTGTGGGCCTATAATGAAAAATATCAAAACACAAGCCAGTCCAATACGTAGATGATGAAGCAACACTGTGAGCCTTTCTTTAAATAATCGAAGAACATGCCCGTAGAAAACGGATGTATGAATGTGCCTATTCCTCATCCTCTACAAATTAAATGTGAGCCTTTTACACAAAAAACAGTACGAACGCTAATATGGGCCGAGTAAACATTGCTAAGCAATATAATTAGGGTATAATTATATGTGGGCCTTCTACAAATTAAATTTACACAAAAAATAGTACCAACGCAAATCTGGGCCGAGTAAACATTGCTAAGAAACATAATTAGGGTATAATTAAATATGGTACTTCTACAAATTAAATGTGTATTAGGATCACTCTTAGTGTTTTTTGCATCCCTTAAGATTATAGTGTATTAGATAATTTATGCTCCTGTAAACAATGCACAAACTCTCCTAAATATTCCCAAGAGACAAAATATTCAACTCATCATCATCTTCCATCGAACTGTAGTAATCGGCAATGATTTAGAAAAAGGTGACTGCTATCCATCCCACAAGTATTTTTACTAACCATCGCACCCAAAATCGTCACGGCTACAACATTTTAAATTGTCACGGTGTATACCGACAAAAACGTCACGTGGGTCCAGCTCCCTTTTCAACGTCACGTGCATCGCCCCAGTTCCCGTGATGCCAGAAGCCAAGACGCCCGTGACGCTCCACGCCATTTCTCCCGTGACAATGTCCAGTTGCAGGCACATGACGAGGAGCGTGTTTTAGGCTATAGAAGCCTAAAACACCTCCAAACCCTCCCATTACTCATTTTTCGACCGCCTCCAAAAGCTTTCCTCCCAGTTCTCCCTCCTTCGAGCTTCATTTTTTGTTGTTGTTTTGATTCAATCCGGTGCTCGTAGCCCTCTCGTTTTGTTGTTCTTCCTTCCCAAAGACCGAATTTGAAATTGATATGGTTAGTTGTCCAATTTGCTTGTTTGAGTTGATGCTTATGTCGATCTATAAGTTCTCATAGGAATTCTTGGAGGATTTAGTAGTTATATATGTTATTTTGTTGAATTAATGTGATATGTATGCATAATATTGTTGGAATCTTGAAGTATATGGAGGATTTGAGTTGATTTGAAAGATATTTGGATGTATAGTTTTTTAGGTTGAATTATTGGTAGTTTGAGTAGATAATCAAGTTAATTCGTTAAAATAATGTGAATTAATTTAAATTTATGGTTAAAATATTGATATATATTGAGGCTTTAGTTGTAGTATTGATTTTGTGGGTATTTGATTGTATAGGCATTTTCTTTATATAAATTGTTCTAATTTTGGTGGATTTTTTTAGGTATTTAGGTAAAATAATTTGATTTAGTTAAATTATATGGTTAAAATGTTGAAATTTTTGTTGATTGTAGTTGTAGTATTGATTTTGTGGGTATTTGGTTGTATAGGCATTTTTTTTTATAATTTGTTCTATGTTTAGGTGGATTTTTTAGGTATTTAGGTAAAATAATTAGATTTATTAAATTTTATGGTTAAAATGTTGAAAATTTTGTTGATTGTAGTTGTAGTATTTATTTTGTGGTTGTATATTTATTTTCTAATAATTGTTGTATATTATTGTACTATTTGTAGGCATATAGGTAAAAAAATTGATTTAAATTCATTTTATGTTAGGAATATTGAGATTTTTGGTGATTTTAGCTATATATGTTATTTAATACCATTGAGTGAAAAAATTATCTTAGTAATGAGTATGTTAGGTGATTTGGTATTTAGGTAGTTATTAATGTTGAATTAGTAGGAAAACAGTTTTCAATGTAGGTTGAGGTTGGCTTTGAGGTTCGATTTACAATTTTCGGAATGCAGTGTAGTATGTTAGGTGGATTTGCCTCAGCTTACACTAGAACTCTGGACCGTCACGTCCAATACTTGTCTAGGCGTGACATTTCTGGCATCAACAACCGTGACGTCTTGGCTTTCATTGGCGTCACGTGCTTTTGAATGAATCTCGCGTTTAGGTTGTTATTAGTGTACAGACAAGCCATTTACATGTCATTTATATTTTAACGTTGTGTATGCAGGACCACCTTAAGAGGATGGCGAAGAAGGTTGGTGGCCTAGGATATAGATCATCACGGCACCAGAAAAGGGATACCGAGGAGGCCACGCAACTGGCTGCGGAGGAAGCAGCCAGAAATGAAGTAGAACTGGGCGCTATGGTGGTCCGGAAGAAGAAGCGGGGGGATGAAAGGGCATCCGCCTCGGACAACTACACGTCTGCGAGACATTTTGTCTCCGGGGATGGGAGACAATGTGAGTCCGAAGAGCCCCCGTACCCCTATCCAATGTACCCGGAGGCATCTGGGTCACACCATTCCATCTCCGGTGTGGGGGTGGACGAGTTCATGGGAGACGCATCGTCTTCCCATCTGTTGATGCTAGGTTACTACGATGCCCAACAGATGGGTGGTGGGTCTGATTACCACCAAGGTGGCGGGTCCGGACACCACGCAAGCGGTGGACCGGAATTCCACTACGACGGTGGTTCTGCAACCCAGTACAGTGAGGGGTCACACTACCAATAAGGCGGAGGCTCGCAACCGTACTATGGTGGTGACTATGATCGTCATCAAGGAGATTGGTCCGCTTTCGGTTATGATTGGGGTATGGACAAAAAAATGGAAGAGGAAGAGGCTCATGGTGAGGAATGGGCCGATGTTGTGGAAGATCCTGGATTAGAGGTATGTATAATGAAGTTCAATATTGTTTACGATAAGTTAAGTTTAATAAAACAGATCACGATTGTTTAAACATTAAATATGTCTCATAGGGCAGGTGGAGGGGGGAAGACCGTGGAATGCCCCATCTAATGAAGAGGGTGACGAGGGGGTGCAGTGAGGGGGTTGCAGATGAGGGTGTGGCCATGGAGGAGGATGTCGACCAGACACAGAGGAGACCAACAAGGCCATCACTGTTGATCCCTACCTGACCGTAGGGGTCAGTGGTGGTCCGGAGAACCCTAAGCCGCTTTGTGGGTTCCCTGCCCACATTTCATACGACATATGGCAGGGAAAGGTAAGTTACATGTTCAATGAAATGTCCTTAAGTTCCCGTATGATGTGATCACATAAATTTTAAACTTGATATATAGGATCGAACATGCAATTTTCAGTTCTGCCATAAGATGATGCGAGCTTGGACCCCAGACAAGGGGACGCCCATGATGTTTGCTGCTATTGATGCCCAGCTTCACCACATCCCGGACTTGATTTACAAGCACGTGGATAGGGAACTGTTCATGCCGTTCGTGGAGAGGTGGAAGCCCTAGACGAGCTCATTTCACCTACCTTTTGGTGAGATGACAATCACCCTTCACGACGTTTACAAACAGATTAAGCTACCCATACATGGCAGGGGAATGGGTGCCTCCGAGCAGCACCGCGTTTTGGGGAAGACTACCAATCTCGCTGAGAAGGTGGCCGAGGCGAAGGCATTTTTTTGCTTGCGTATGAAATACACGGGTGTCTCCCATGGTAAGCTTAGGGAAGCATGCACTAGCCACCAATGCCTTTCTCTCATACCGCACGTAGCCGCCTCGGGGTATCTATTCCATCTTTTGGGTAGTACTCTTTTCTCGGATAGGTCACAGGACAAGATTCCACTGTCCAACATAGAGTATGTCCGGGACCTTGAGGAGGTCGGAGAGAGGGCGTCGGGCGCCGGTCTGCTCGCTTCTACATACCGGGAGCTGGGAAAGACTTCCAGGGATGAGTGCAAGCAGGTTTTGGCATACTATACACTCGTGATGGTAAGTAATTGTATGTAAAAGAAAACCTGTTTATATCTTTAACATCACTATGGTAATGATTTATACATAAAATGCAGAGCTGGATATACACCTACTTCCCGACCTTGAGGCCGCACCGAAGTCAACGGGATGGTGACCGACCTCTATCCATGAAGTGCCCCCCACCCAATGCCATGTCCGACCACGGGAGAAACTACCGTGCCAATCTAGATGCTATGTCAGCGGCCGAGGTACATACTGTATAGTACGAAATGTCGGTTTATATAAACGTCTAATTTCTAGTGTATGCTTATTCTAAAACTTAACTCCATATTCAGGTTGACTAGTTGCCCTACGGTGTGCTGGACTTTGATGATGCGGAGCTCGCGCCATCTCTGTTCCATGGTGTGCTGGGCTTCTCCCACGACATCACTGAACCTTACATGCCCGATTGAGTCCTGAGGTAGTTCGAGGTAGTCCAGTGTATTCCAGCACCACTAATTGCACCCTCAAGAGCGATCCGGTCACGGGTGCTAGGAGGTTACAAGGTCGAGTACACGACGACGAATTGGGTGTGGGATGCACAGACTTTCCACAGGATATCACTCGACGCGCTAGGTCCATCGACTATGTACAGTTACGAGGTAACCGATGACTACATGGAGTGGTATCTGCCGTGAACACACCCTAAGAGTATTCCGCCTACGACTGAGGAAATTGGAATGATAAGCCATTACTTTCATGCATTTCAATTACTACTGAGCAGTATACATCGATGACATGTAATGTGTTGCGTTATTCTTTCAGTGCATGAAGCGTGTGAAGGGCTACCTTATGCCATACAAGGAGGAAGAAGAGTACCCTCCAGGGGACATGTGGGAAGCCATGAACAACAGTCTCCATGACATGTCTTTTTACGACATACCAAGAATTGTGTCATGTTATTTGTTCCTTTGAAACTTTGTTGAAGGTTGTAACTTTGTAACTTTGAAACTTTGTTATGGATTTCTGTCATGTTATTTCTTTCTCAAACTTTTTGAATCAATTCGTTAGGAATGAAACCTAGCACAAACAGCAAACGACATAACACTTGACATAGAAAGGGATCAACGTTACATAGAACCAACACAAACAACATAACTATAAACACGGTACATGGAAGGAACACGAAAGCACAACACAACATAACAACAAAAGGTTGCAACCGTTACATGAAAGTAACACAACACACAACATAACACAACCACATAGGCTTACACACGGTGGAGAAATGTGACGTTCACCCGATGAAGTTAGCAGGGATGCGAGCTAGGAGATCGACTGTGGTGGGGTGCATTGGACGGTCCCTGAATTTCTCAAACTCGGGGGGGGGGGGGGGGGGCAACTTGTAGCCCACCATTCGTCGTCAACGATAAGATCGTATCTTTCGGGATAATCCCTCACGAACCTCGTCCACTCAACATACATGCTCTTCAACATGCCAAACCTCAGCCTCAACACTCCTGGGTTTCCACCCATACTAGTTTCCTCGTTATACTGTTCCGTAATAACGTCCCAGTCAAGCTCGATGCACCCTGAATTCATACAAATGTAGTACAGGGTGTAGACAAGCAGGGCATCATCATGATGATGACTGAAGTCATACGTTGCCATTTGTTCCTAGGATACAACTATTTTATGTCACCAAAGTAGGTCATAAAGTTACAACATAACTAACACAAAATTAAGGTTTACCTCTGTTTGCGGAACACCATAGGCTAGCTCCGCTATGGTTGATGTCGTCGATGTCGGTATTGGACGCCTGTTGTTATTGTTGAAGGTGAAGTAACGGTGGTAAATCGTACCATCACGGTACCTGAAAGAAACCCTATCAAAATTCATCACTAAGCAGAAGCACAAAGAAAATTGTTGTTTTTGGATGAGATTTCTCTTGCTCAGGTGCGGTATTTATAGCCAAATTAGGCTGGATAGATGGGTTACAGCGAGAGTACAACTCACATCCACATTCTATATTATGTTTCAAGATTCGAGGAGACATATGCCCGGGTCCTAAGCTGAAAAGCATGATGTACCACCGCAATGCAATGTCACATCAATATGGGTGAATTGCATTTTTGGAATCCAATGGTAGATTGTTGGCACTCTTCAAAGCATGGCTTAACTGGTAGCCCATCTGTCATATTGGGCTTTGTTATTTTAAGATGGGCTTCATTCTGCTTAAGAGTGAGTTTTGTTGGAATCACTCTTTTATAGGGGTTGTGGAAAATGGTTCTGAAGTAGGGTTAAGGAATAGACATTGTGCTATACAGCTGTATGTGTGTTGTAACCAGCTTCTATCCGTTGTGGGTGTAATACAGCTATAAACAACAATGAATTTAAGAAATCAAATAGGTAACTCCAAGACATAACATACCAATGTGAAAACCACCTAAAAGTCTATACAAATTAACTACAAAGTAGACATAAGTACGGGGATGAATTCAAGTTCCACTTAATGTCACAAGATCTCAATATAGGTCATTAGATATCACACAATATTGTTAAAACAACCTAATACATCCCTTTCATTCATTCCAAGTACGTTTTCATCCTGTTGAACACCCTTACAACCCCAGCAAACCTACCACCATGATTTAATGTGATTTTCTTGTCAAAAATAGCATAAAAAGGCTTAAATAACCATTTAAAACTAATAAAAATACTTACGAACATCAAAAATACCTCCCACCATGAAATAGCCATTTCGTCATGGCCATTGTCACATACAGTGTCACGATATACCAATAAGATCTCGCCACGCCTCCTCCTCCTCCCATACAACGTCACGCCGAAGGTTTGGTTTCTCGTCACGCCTCTGGCGGCGCCTGGCGTCACGTCCTCCTCCTATCTTCACGTCACGAGGTCGGCTGCAACGGTCGTCACGAAAGAGGGTGCGATGGTTAGTAAAACTTCTATGCGATAAATAGCCGACTCGTAAAAAAAGTAAGATACAACTATGTTAGGATAAAATCTTACTTGATTTTATGTCTATTGACTATAATATCAAACAATTGTGTAAAAGAGATAAAAAATAAAGTACAAGTAATCTACTATTTACTTAACATTGTGATATTTTTACAATAGGCCGATTTTGCTATATAATTTAATTGTATAAGTCAAATTAGCAAATTAGGCTCCATTTTACTAGATGTTTAAACTAATCTCTTGATGACACTTTCATGTGATGATACTTTATTGATGACAATTTCATGTGATGACACTTTCATATGATGACAGTTTCATGTGATGACAGTTTCAGGTGATGAAACTTTTCAGTGCTGACACTTTCAGTGATGATATTTTTAGGTGATGACACTTTTTAATGATGACACTTTTAGGTGATGATACTTTTTTAGTGATTTTTTTGGGGATAACGCTTTTACAGTGATGACAATTTCTAAACTTGAAAATATTGTCATCAACCTTAAAAATAGAGTCATTAATTTTGAAAATAGTGTCATCAACCTTAAAAAAACTATCATCAAATTTAAGAAAAGTGTCACCAAGCTTGAAAACATTGTCATCAACCTTGAAAATAGTTTTATCAATCTTTAAAAATGTCATCAAAGTTAGAAATTGTGTCATCAACATTTAAAAAGTATCATCAAACTTGAAAATAGTGGCATAAAGCTTGAAAAAGTGTCATCAAGCTTGAAAATATTGTCACAAATTTGAAAAAGTGTCACCAAACATGAAAAATGTGTATGCAAAGATTAAAATAATGACTTTAAACTTGAACAAAGTGTCTTTAAACTGATTCTAAGTATTATCAAACTTGAAAAACTCATCAAATATTTAACAACTCAAAAGTCAATGGTAAAATTTGTCACTGAATTGTCATCACATTAAAAACTGTCATCAACCTTGAAAAATTGTCATCAAATTTGAAAAATTATTTTTAAGTTTGAAAATAGTGCCATCAACCTTGAAAAAGTGTCATTAAAACTGAAAAAATATCACCAAACTTGAAAATAGTATCATCAAATTTGAAAATATGACACCGAACTTGAAAATAATATCATCAATCTTGAAAATAGTATCATCAACCTTAAAAAAGTGTCATCAAATGTGAAAATAGTGTCATCAACCTTGATGAATTGTCATCAAACTTGAAAATAGTGTCATGAACCTCGAAAAAATATTTTATTATACTAGCCTATGTGGGGGTCAAACCCACGTCTTGTGCATAAAACACATGCTCTACATTTCAGCTAATAAGCTTTTCACAAAACCTTGTTAATTGTAATTAAAGTCACGGAAAGTAAATCTGCAAATCCCTACAAAGTGAACTCTAGTATTGTTTTCCACTTTTTTATTTGCATAAAGTAATCACATTAAAACCTAGATGGCACAAATCTTAGATCCTCACAATATTTACCTCAAAATAAAAGCACAATTGACGAGCCACAAAACGTGTATCTTTGTGCTCAATCAAATACAAAATACCTAACCACTACTCTAACTAGTATCAGTAAGAAAGGGTCGATCCCATGAAGAGTCAGAGAATTTGATTCTAATATAAATAATGTGATTGATAGTTTAGTAACCAAAATGGGGGTTTGAATGTTTGTTTTAACTATCAAAATGCGAGTAAACAATATGTGAGAAAACACACTCCGCTCAATCAACATCCACACATCAGATTACCAGGTTGACCATTCATATTCTATTTCTCCTAAGCTCAATAGTTCAAGTGAATTGTCCTAAATCCTGTTCAAGTGAATGCATGATTAATATCCTTGATATTAATTATGCATTCAACTCCCTACAATCTCAAGGTCAACTAGTCCTAGCGATTGCTTATGCTACCTAATGGTTAGGTTCTCCAACTAGGATAAACCTAAGCCTGGCAATAATGAATTAATCCAATCTAACTAAATGGCTAGTCCAGATAGTCAAGCTTAATTCAATAACGATGAAGGCACAAGAGAAGAAACAATTCAACATAAACTTAGAACAAAGGTAGAATATCTCACAAACCAAGCTGATACAAAGGTTTCAACGATTAAATGAAATTGAAATACAAACTAGAACATAATCTCTCAAATGCGTAGCAAAGTGTTTAGAAATAATGATGACTCAAATGGAGGCAGCCCTAGGTGTTTCTATAACAAAGGGCTCCTACTAAACCCTAGAAATGATAAGAAGAAGGCCTTTAGTAAAAAACATTTTGAAGAGCCAATTTAAATGTCCGACTGGGCAGATGCGCGATCGCATGGTCAGGCACGCGGTGACGTGCATCTTACAGAAGCTAATGCGCGGTCGTGTGTTCTAGGCGCGGTCACATGGTCTAGGCGCGGTTGCCTGGACTGGCGCACGGTCGTACTCGAGTTACTGGGCTGTGCGCGGTCACGCCAGAGGCGGCGCGGCTGCGCCTCTATCCGCTATCATATTCTTCATGGTAATTCCCTTTGAAATGGCGTAACGTGCTGCGTGAGCCATGAGTACCGAAATACTCCTATATCTCTTCCAATATGCCTCTGAAAGGCGCTAAGAACTGCTGCTTACGATGTACCAAACAATGCTTATTAAATTCCCCCACACTTAGTCTTTGATCGTCTTCGAGCAAGTTGCAATTGCCTCACTCTTCCTTTGATGCATGTGGCTTCAACCTGTGTGGAAGTAAATTGATGGCACTGATCCTTGTCTTAACAATGTTGCTCCGTAAAAACACCTGAAAACATCCAAGCACAAGCGTAGACTCCGACTCTAGAATAAAACCCGATCTCATAAACAAGACTCGATGACAATCTTTTAGCAAGACAATCAAATCAAACTAGATCTAGAAACAAATGCAATGGTTTCAACAATTTCCTTCCCCTTTTCACCATGTTCATCCGAACTGAGTACATGTGGACTTTCATCCAAAGAGTATGCAATGGTAGTCTCTACCCAAATATCATGTAATTGGAATTCAAGAAAAACAACAATCAATCATCTTCCTCACATGCTTCATATTGTATGCCCAAAACACAATTATTCCAACACTTATGAAAACACAATGACCAAAATTCCCCTCTCACTGCATCATACAATCATGGATTATTTTTCGGTTGTCCCCCTTTTATCCTACTCAAGTATCTTTTCATATTTTCTCTCTTTTTTCGGGCCCATTCGTTTTATGATCTGGGTCACTTTGTTTTTAGGTAGAACCTGTTCATTTTATGGTCTAGGCTACTATGAAACTCTTTGATTAATAGGTCATGGAGGATCGTTCCCTCGGTTATTTTTCACACCTCGGGTATCGCGTGCTCTTCCGACTTTCTTTTACTTGGAGCTCACTACCTTTATTAATTTCTTTCAACTCGAGTAGGACGGGGGTCAAGCATATTTCCTAATGACAACCACATGATAAAGTAAGAAATACACTAGTCAATGTGTACTCCTAGCATTTTTCTAGTGCGTCCTATTCATACATCAACATGCTCAATTCATGATCATTAAAACTAACTTGACTCATTCAGCAATCACAATTTACTTGCAGTATCGACATCCATTATAGACTCAAGGACTCAAACTTCATGTTTCTCACAACGGCATCACAAGTAATCAAGGAAAGAAATGTTTCGACCGAGACACAAACTTCAACAAGCAACCAAACCTCAAACAACAAGCAAAAATCTTTTTCTTTTTTCACAATTTTTATTTATATACACAACTACCTAGCAAAGTATTATTCTCCTCCGCCACACTTAAAGCTTGCAATATCCCTATTGTGAATAATAAAGACAAAGAATAAAGAGAGAGGCAAATAGAAACAGTACCTCACTCCTCGTCAAACGCATCCTCCATGTCGTATTGTTGCCAAAAGTCCTACTGATAGAGATGCCTCCGACCCACTATGGTGGCCAGCAAATCCTCCATCCCCAGACACATGCCCGCTAGCTGGTGCTCCAAAGTCGAGTACCCTTGCAGCTGTGATTAGATCTGCTCGTACCCCATCTGAAGCTTATGCATCTTAGTGAACAAACGCTCCTTCCATTCTTGTGCAGATGGCCCTGGTGGGACGTCTTGGCCCATGTCCTGCTGAGGGGTGGGTTGCACTTCCACTGCAGTGCCGGCTCCGTCGGGTAAAATACGGAAGAGGTGGATAGGCCCGTAGATGAGCTGTCGGGGCAGGTCGAGGGTATGGGTGCTTGTCTGTCTGGACTTCCACCTCCAGTCACCGGGATGTCCTGTCATCAATCCCGCACGCATCAGGGCGCACTTGTCAAACGTGTATGGCCCCACGGAACTTCTGTCACATTGCAGGTGACGAGGATGAGAAGCGTGATCATCCCCCCGAAACTGATCTTCCCGGACTGCTTCTTTTGGGCATTTTTTCACGCCGCCAAGAAGATAGAGATCCAGTCAGGCGTGCTCTCTCACTCTTGTATCAAGTTGTACACGTACCAAAGATCGTACGCTAAGAATTTGTTTAGATCCCCCTTTCCGAGGAACGAGCCTGCTAGGACTTTGTGCGCTAGGCGGAGGCACGGGTGGAACAAATTGTAATTATACTCGTCTTTGCCCCTATGCGAGGCGTCGGTAACGATGTAGAAGAATTATTGGGGGGGCTCCCTACCTCCGTGTCGTAGTTCACGGTGGGGTTCTTTGTAACCCCAAAAATATCTCTCATACAGTCAATAGAAACCGACCATTTCCTCTTTTTGTAGGAGAACGTAATGCCCTCCACCTCTCTAGTAGCCTCATTTTTATCCTCGCAAAAAGAGATGAGGAATTCCCTGGTGAGTTTGGGAATGTCAGGGATGCGAGGTCGAGGAATTCACAGAACCTGGCATTGTCAAACATCGCCTTTGTACATTCTAACATCCCTAAACGGTGAAGTGTATCCGTGTTGTAAAACTTGGTCGCTAGGATCTGCTTCCCATCAATAATGTTGGTTGCCGACGGGCCTTGGGAACGACTCCCCAAAAATGATCCTACTCCTTTTCGTGAGCGCTTTGACATTTTCAACCACAAGCAAAGGAAAACCCAACAGCTATAGAACCCCGACAAGAGGCGTGAGTGAGGAATTGGAACAATAGAGATTTGAGGAGCTTTGGAGGATAGGGTTTTTGGTAGAGGAAAGAAGAAAGAGGTGACGGTAGGTAGATGTTTAAGTGTTTTTGGGTTTTGTATACATATTTTCTTTGTATTTTTCATTTTCGAGTTCGGTTGTGGTGCCCGAGCAGGTGCACGATCGCGCATCTCTAGGTGCGGTTGCGCGCAAGTTACTGGGCACATGCGCGAGTGCGCGCTCTCTCGCACGATCGCGCTCACATTATAGATTCTATTGTGTGAGCGCGTCTTCTGTTACGCGGGAGTGTTTGGCGGCCCACAAAGCTCCTTTTATTCCAATGAATAGAACATAGTACCTCGGGTTGCCTCCCGAGCAGCGCTTTGTTTTAAGTCTTTGACTAGACTTCGTACTCTATTTCTTACTCAAATGCCTCCGGCTCTTCAAAGTCTTCCTTGTTGAACCCTTCTTGATATGGTTTGATCCTTTGAACACGTTATTCAACCCCGAGTTGTAAAGATCAACTGCGCCATGCGGATAAATGTGGGCTATGGTGTATGGCCCATTCAAGCGGGACCGTTGTTTTCCTGGGAAGAGTTGCAATCGAGATTGGTATAGCAAGACTTTTTTTCCTACTTGAAAATTTCTCCGCGGGATATGCTTATCATGCCAGGCCCGCGTCTTCTCCTTGTAGATTATGACATTTTCTTACACATCTTTACGTATTTCGTCTAGCTCGAGGATTTGTAGTCTCCTCATGTCGCATGCCACATCTAATTACATGTTTCACATCTATACTGCCCATTACGCCTTGTGTTCCAATTCCACGGGAAGATGGCACGATTTCCATATACCAACCTAAATGGCGACATTCCAATTGGCGTCTTGTATGCGGTTCGGTAGGCCCAGAGTACATCATTTAGCCATGAGCTCCAGTTTTTTTGTGTGGGGCCATCGTCTTCTCCAGAATGCCTTTGATCTGTTTGTTGGAGACCTCTGCTTGGTCATTGGATTGGGGGTGATAAGCTGTGGAGATTCTTTGTGTGACATGGTACTTCTTCAAGAGTGCGTTCACTGTCTTGTTGCAGAAATGGGTCCCCTGATCACTGATTATCTCCTTTGGGATTCCAAAACGAGAGAATTTATGTTCCTTCAGGAAACCTACCACTAACTTAGAGTCATCGGTCCTGGTGGCCTTCTCTTCCATCCATTTGGAAACGTAGTCCACCGCTAGCAATATATATATATTCCCGTTGGAGTTTGGAAAGGGTCCCATAAAGTCAATGCCCCAGACATCAAAAATCTCGCAAAAGACTAATGGTGTTTGTGGCATATCAGCCCTTTTGGATATCTTTCCGACCCTCTAACATCGGTCAATGCTTTGCAAAAGGTATACGCATCTTGAAAGATGGATGGCCATTAAAAACCTGCTTCCAACACCTTCCTGGCTATCTTATTAGCCCCAAAATGACCACCACATGCATGTGAATGATAGAAAGTTAGGACAGATTGCACCTCATTATCTGGGAGGCATTGTTGGATGATTCTGTCAGCACAGTGCTTCCATAAGTATGGATCGTCCCATATGTACAATTGACTTTCGCGTTTGATCTTGTCCCTTTGTGATATAGAGAAATTCGGTGGGAACTGTCCTCGAACGATGTAGTTCACTAAATCCACGAACTAAGGTTTGAATGACTTTATTCATAAAATTTCCTCTTCGGGATCCCGGTGCAGGATGATGCTCGATACAGTGGACAGTTTGTACAACATCCTGGGAAACTCTTCAAGGATAGGAGTCCTAGATTCAGCATCGTCCCGAACTATTCTGCTCAAATGATCCGCCACCAAATTTTTGGCACCTTTTTTATCTCTTATCTCCACGTCGAACTCGCTCAATAGTAGAATTCACCGAATAAGTCGTGGTTTTATTCCTTCTTGGTCATCAGGTATCGGAGTGCCGCACGATCCATATGGACAATCACCTTGGTGCCCACCAAATATTGCCTGAACTTCTCTAGGGCGAAGACAACGGCTAACAGTTCTTTCTCGGTGGTGGAGTGGTTCCTCTGTGCCCCATTTAAGGTGGTAGAGGCGTAGTAAATTACATGCATCGCTCTTCCCATTTTCTGACCGAGGACTGCCCCTACTGCATAGTTGCTTGCATCACACATGATCTCGAATGGTGCAGTCCAATCAGGGGCCTTGATGATTGGTGCTTCTATAAGGTGGGATTTTAATGTGTCGAACGCCCTCTTGCATTTGCTGGTTAGTTCTAAATTCACCTCCTTTTTCAAAAGTTCACACAAAGGCGCTAAGATTTTGAAGAAATATTTGATGAACCGTCGGTAGAATCCTAGGTGCCCTAGGAATTATCTCACATCTTTAATGTTATTGGGATACGGCAGGGATTGGATAACATCTATCTTGGCCATGTCCACTTTCTTTAGTTGATACTATACGACCCAAGACTATTCCTTGTTCCACCATGAAATGACACTTCTCCCAGTTGAGAACCAAGTTCGTGTCCACACATCTCCGCAACACAAGGGCTAGGTGATCCAAGCAGTTATCAAAGCTGTCCCCGTGCACTGTGAAATCGTCCATGAAGACCTCTATAATTTTTTCTATAAATTCCGAGAAGATGCTCAACATGCATCTTTGAAAAGTTCTGGGTGCGTTACACAACCCAAATGGCATCCTGCTGTATGCAAATGTACCCATAGGGCATGTAAATGTGGTCTTCTCTTGGTCCTATGGAGCGATGGTGGCGATTTGTTAGTATCCTGAATACACAGTAAAGGAAGCAACAGTATGGTTTACTGGCCAATCTTTCGAGCATCTGGTCGATGAATGGCAGAGGAAAGTGATCTTTCTTGGTTACCGCATTCAGCTTGCGGTAATCGATACAAACTCACCAACCAGTCTAGGCTCTCATTGGGACTAACTCACCGTGATTGTTCTCTACTACCGTAATACCTCCCTTTTTAGGAATGATCTGCGTCGGGCTTACCCACTGGCTATCTGAGATTGGGATAATCATACCAGCCCTTATCAGCTTAATTACTTCCTTCTTGACTACCTCCATCATTGGTGGATTTAGCCTTCTTTGTGGTTGTCTAGAGGGTTTTGCTCCCTCATCTAAATGATGTGGTGCATACATGTGGTAGGGTTGATTCCTTTGATATCTGCGATTGTCCATCATAGTGCTTCAATATTGTCCATTAGCACCCCTACCATCCTTTCTTCCTGCTTCTCCGATAGCTTTCTTGAGTTCAACACTATTTACTATATCTTATTTTAAAGAATCATTACTAGCTAGGTTGAAGGAATCCTGAACTACAACGTCAATCATATCAAGGGAACATACAGAGGCAGCATCCTCTATAGGATGTTTCATAACATCAAAAAGATTAAATTCAATAACCTCCCTATCGAGTTACAATGTTAGTACCCACTATCTAGATCTATCCTAGTGTTTGTCGTTCATGAAAGGTCTTCCAAACAAAATAGGTGTTGCTTGCCCCTCATGTTCCATATCCAGGATGATGAAATCAGCAGGAAATATTGGTTTGTCAACCATAACTAAAACATCCTCAACTATCCCTTGGGGTATACGTATCATATAGTTGAATCACTATTACAGTTTCTTGTAAAGGTCCTAGTCCTAACATTTTGTATAAAGAATATGGAGTCATATTAATGGATGCACCTAGATCTAACATTGCCTTCTTAAAGTGAGTCTCACCTATACGACATGGGATGCTTACCATTCCGGGGTCGCTGTGCTTCTTAGGTATGCGTCTTTGCATCACGGCTGACACTTATTCGCTTAGCGCAATCTTCTATTATCCTCGTACTCTCTGGTTTCTCTTCACCGTGCATAGTTCCTTCAAGAACATGGCGTATCAAGGGACGCTCTTGATTAGCTTGAGTAGCGGAATGTTCACCTCACACTTACTAAAGATCTCGAACAATTCTTTGTAACTTTCTAGCCTTCTTGTATCTTTTATTGCTTCGGCGAAAGGTGATGGGGGCTTCTCGAATCCGAGTGGTGGGTAGTTTGGACGCACGTACTTGCCTTGGCGTAGCCTAAAATCTCCTCTTGGATCAATTACCTTTTATGCGTCCTCGGCTTCAACGGTGTTGAGGGCCTTTATGT
>NW_027367427.1:0-58294 GCF_046119375.1 Phyllobates terribilis | reverse complement strand
TCAAACATTTCTGGTATATGAAAAACATGTTTTTCAACGGCAAAAATCAATGAATATTGTAAATGCACAAACAGTAATATCTCCACATTGCAAGGTGCAATTCTGAAATTTTTTGCTTTTTCCTGCTAATCCTAGCATGATAAAGAAGATTCAAAGAGAGTGAGATGCCAGCTCCTTTCATTCAGTCAGTAGCTTCAAACATTTCTGGACGTTTTTCAATGGCAAAAATCAATGAATATTGTAAATGCACAAACAGTAATATCTCCACATTGCAAGGTGCAATTCTGAAATTTTTTGCTTTTTCCTGTTAATCCTAGCATGATAAAGAAGATTCAAAGAGAGTGAGATGCCAGCTCCTTTCATTCAGTCAGTAGCTTCAAACATTTCTGGTATATGAAAAACATGTTTTTCAATGGCAAAAATCAATGAATATTGTAAATGCACAAACAGTAATATCTCCACATTGCAAGGTGCAATTCTGAAATATTTTGCTTTTTCCTGCTAATCCTAGCATGATAAAGAAGATTCAAAGAGAGTGAGATGCCAGCTCCTTTCATTCAGTCAGTAGCTTCAAACATTTCTGGTATATGAAAAACATGTTTTTCAATGGCAAAAATCAATGAATATTGTAAATGCACAAACAGTAATATCTCCACATTGCAAGGTGCAATTCTGAAATTTTTTGCTTTTTCCTGCTAATCCTAGCATGATAAAGAAGATTCAAAGAGAGTGAGATGCCAGCTCCTTTCATTCAGTCAGTAGCTTCAAACATTTCTGGACGTTTTTCAATGGCAAAAATCAATGAATATTGTAAATGCACAAACAGTAATATCTCCACATTGCAAGGTGCAATTCTGAAATTTTTTGCTTTTTCCTGCTAATCCCAGCATGATAAAGAAGATTCAAAGAGAGTGAGATGCCAGCTCCTTTCATTCAGTCAGTAGCTTCAAACATTTCTGGTATATGAAAAACATGTTTTTCAATGGCAAAAATCAATGAATATTGTAAATGCACAAACAGTAATATCTCCACATTGCAAGGTGCAATTCTGAAATTTTTTGCTTTTTCCTGTTAATCCTAGCATGATAAAGAAGATTCAAAGAGAGTGAGATGCCAGCTCCTTTCATTCAGTCAGTAGCTTCAAACATTTCTGGTAAATGAAAAACATGTTTTTCAATGGCAAAAATCAATGAATATTGTAAATGCACAAACAGTAATATCTCCACATTGCAAGGTGCAATTCTGAAATTTTTTGCTTTTTCCTGCTAATCCTAGCATGATAAAGAAGATTCAAAGAGAGTGAGATGCCAGCTCCTTTCATTCAGTCAGTAGCTTCAAACATTTCTGGACGTTTTTCAATGGCAAAAATCAATGAATATTGTAAATGCACAAACAGTAATATCTCCACATTGCAAGGTGCAATTCTGAAATTTTTTGCTTTTTCCTGTTAATCCTAGCATGATAAAGAAGATTCAAAGAGAGTGAGATGCCAGCTCCTTTCATTCAGTCAGTAGCTTCAAACATTTCTGGTATATGAAAAACATGTTTTTCAATGGCAAAAATCAATGAATATTGTAAATGCACAAACAGTAATATCTCCACATTGCAAGGTGCAATTCTGAAATTTTTTGCTTTTTCCTGTTAATCCTAGCATGATAAAGAAGATTCAAAGAGAGTGAGATGCCAGCTCCTTTCATTCAGTCAGTAGCTTCAAACATTTCTGGTATATGAAAAACATGTTTTTCAATGGCAAAAATCAATGAATATTGTAAATGCACAAACAGTAATATCTCCACATTGCAAGGTGCAATTCTGAAATTTTTTGCTTTTTCCTGCTAATCCTAGCATGATAAAGAAGATTCAGAGTGAGATGCCAGCTCCTTTCATTCAGTCAGTAGCTTCAAACATTTCTGGTATATGAAAAACATGTTTTTCAATGGCAAAAATCAATGAATATTGTAAATGCACAAACAGTAATATCTCCACATTGCAAGGTGCAATTCTGAAATTTTTTGCTTTTTCCTGCTAATCCTAGCATGATAAAGAAGATTCAAAGAGAGTGAGATGCCAGCTCCTTTCATTCAGTCAGTAGCTTCAAACATTTCTGGACGTTTTTCAATGGCAAAAATCAATGAATATTGTAAATGCACAAACAGTAATATCTCCACATTGCAAGGTGCAATTCTGAAATTTTTTGCTTTTTCCTGCTAATCCTAGCATGATAAAGAAGATTCAAAGAGAGTGAGATGCCAGCTCCTTTCATTCAGTCAGTAGCTTCAAACATTTCTGGTATATGAAAAACATGTTTTTCAATGGCAAAAATCAATGAATATTGTAAATGCACAAACAGTAATATCTCCACATTGCAAGGTGCAATTCTGAAATTTTTTGCTTTTTCCTGCTAATCCTAGCATGATAAAGAAGATTCAAAGAGAGTGAGATGCCAGCTCCTTTCATTCAGTCAGTAGCTTCAAACATTTCTGGACGTTTTTCAATGGCAAAAATCAATGAATATTGTAAATGCACAAACAGTAATATCTCCACATTGCAAGGTGCAATTCTGAAATTTTTTGCTTTTTCCTGTTAATCCTAGCATGATAAAGAAGATTCAAAGAGAGTGAGATGTCAGCTCCTTTCATTCAGTCAGTAGCTTCAAACATTTCTGGTATATGAAAAACGTTTTTCAATGGCAAAAATCAATGAATATTGTAAATGCACAAACAGTAATATCTCCACATTGCAAGGTGCAATTCTGAAATTTTTTGCTTTTTCCTGTTAATCCTAGCATGATAAAGAAGATTCAAAGAGAGTGAGATGCCACAGCTCCTTTCATTCAGTCAGTAGCTTCAAACATTTCTGGTATATGAAAAACATGTTTTTCAATGGCAAAAATCAATGAATATTGTAAATGCACAAACAGTAATATCTCCACATTGCAAGGTGCAATTCTGAAATTTTTTGCTTTTTCCTGCTAATCCTAGCATGATAAAGAAGATTCAAAGAGAGTGAGATGCCAGCTCCTTTCATTCAGTCAGTAGCTTCAAACATTTCTGGTATATGAAAAACATGTTTTTCAATGGCAAAAATCAATGAATATTGTAAATGCACAAACAGTAATATCTCCACATTGCAAGGTGCAATTCTGAAATTTTTTGCTTTTTCCTGCTAATCCTAGCATGATAAAGAAGATTCAAAGAGAGTGAGATGCCAGCTCCTTTCATTCAGTCAGTAGCTTCAAACATTTCTGGTATATGAAAAACATGTTTTTCAATGGCAAAAATCAATGAATATTGTAAATGCACAAACAGTAATATCTCCACATTGCAAGGTGCAATTCTGAAATTTTTTGCTTTTTCCTGCTAATCCTAGCATGATAAAGAAGATTCAAAGAGAGTGAGATGCCAGCTCCTTTCATTCAGTCAGTAGCTTCAAACATTTCTGGACGTTTTTCAATGGCAAAAATCAATGAATATTGTAAATGCACAAACAGTAATATCTCCACATTGCAAGGTGCAATTCTGAAATTTTTTGCTTTTTCCTGTTAATCCTAGCATGATAAAGAAGATTCAAAGAGAGTGAGATGCCAGCTCCTTTCATTCAGTCAGTAGCTTCAAACATTTCTGGTATATGAAAAACATGTTTTTCAATGGCAAAAATCAATGAATATTGTAAATGCACAAACAGTAATATCTCCACATTGCAAGGTGCAATTCTGAAATATTTTGCTTTTTCCTGCTAATCCTAGCATGATAAAGAAGATTCAAAGAGAGTGAGATGCCAGCTCCTTTCATTCAGTCAGTAGCTTCAAACATTTCTGGTATATGAAAAACATGTTTTTCAATGGCAAAAATCAATGAATATTGTAAATGCACAAACAGTAATATCTCCACATTGCAAGGTGCAATTCTGAAATTTTTTGCTTTTTCCTGCTAATCCTAGCATGATAAAGAAGATTCAAAGAGAGTGAGATGCCAGCTCCTTTCATTCAGTCAGTAGCTTCAAACATTTCTGGACGTTTTTCAATGGCAAAAATCAATGAATATTGTAAATGCACAAACAGTAATATCTCCACATTGCAAGGTGCAATTCTGAAATTTTTTGCTTTTTCCTGCTAATCCCAGCATGATAAAGAAGATTCAATGAGAGTGAGATGCCAGCTCCTTTCATTCAGTCAGTAGCTTCAAACATTTCTGGTATATGAAAAACATGTTTTTCAATGGCAAAAATCAATGAATATTGTAAATGCACAAACAGTAATATCTCCACATTGCAAGGTGCAATTCTGAAATTTTTTGCTTTTTCCTGTTAATCCTAGCATGATAAAGAAGATTCAAAGAGAGTGAGATGCCAGCTCCTTTCATTCAGTCAGTAGCTTCAAACATTTCTGGTATATGAAAAACATGTTTTTCAATGGCAAAAATCAATGAATATTGTAAATGCACAAACAGTAATATCTCCACATTGCAAGGTGCAATTCTGAAATTTTTTGCTTTTTCCTGTTAATCCTAGCATGATAAAGAAGATTCAAAGAGAGTGAGATGCCAGCTCCTTTCATTCAGTCAGTAGCTTCAAACATTTCTGGTATATGAAAAACATGTTTTTCAATGGCAAAAATCAATGAATATTGTAAATGCACAAACAGTAATATCTCCACATTGCAAGGTGCAATTCTGAAATTTTTTGCTTTTTCCTGCTAATCCTAGCATGATAAAGAAGATTCAGAGTGAGATGCCAGCTCCTTTCATTCAGTCAGTAGCTTCAAACATTTCTGGTATATGAAAAACATGTTTTTCAATGGCAAAAATCAATGAATATTGTAAATGCACAAACAGTAATATCTCCACATTGCAAGGTGCAATTCTGAAATTTTTTGCTTTTTCCTGCTAATCCTAGCATGATAAAGAAGATTCAAAGAGAGTGAGATGCCAGCTCCTTTCATTCAGTCAGTAGCTTCAAACATTTCTGGACGTTTTTCAATGGCAAAAATCAATGAATATTGTAAATGCACAAACAGTAATATCTCCACATTGCAAGGTGCAATTCTGAAATTTTTTGCTTTTTCCTGCTAATCCTAGCATGATAAAGAAGATTCAAAGAGAGTGAGATGCCAGCTCCTTTCATTCAGTCAGTAGCTTCAAACATTTCTGGTATATGAAAAACATGTTTTTCAATGGCAAAAATCAATGAATATTGTAAATGCACAAACAGTAATATCTCCACATTGCAAGGTGCAATTCTGAAATTTTTTGCTTTTTCCTGCTAATCCTAGCATGATAAAGAAGATTCAAAGAGAGTGAGATGCCAGCTCCTTTCATTCAGTCAGTAGCTTCAAACATTTCTGGACGTTTTTCAATGGCAAAAATCAATGAATATTGTAAATGCACAAACAGTAATATCTCCACATTGCAAGGTGCAATTCTGAAATTTTTTGCTTTTTCCTGTTAATCCTAGCATGATAAAGAAGATTCAAAGAGAGTGAGATGTCAGCTCCTTTCATTCAGTCAGTAGCTTCAAACATTTCTGGTATATGAAAAACATGTTTTTCAATGGCAAAAATCAATGAATATTGTAAATGCACAAACAGTAATATCTCCACATTGCAAGGTGCAATTCTGAAATTTTTTGCTTTTTCCTGTTAATCCTAGCATGATAAAGAAGATTCAAAGAGAGTGAGATGCCACAGCTCCTTTCATTCAGTCAGTAGCTTCAAACATTTCTGGTATATGAAAAACATGTTTTTCAATGGCAAAAATCAATGAATATTGTAAATGCACAAACAGTAATATCTCCACATTGCAAGGTGCAATTCTGAAATTTTTTGCTTTTTCCTGCTAATCCTAGCATGATAAAGAAGATTCAAAGAGAGTGAGATGCCAGCTCCTTTCATTCAGTCAGTAGCTTCAAACATTTCTGGTATATGAAAAACATGTTTTTCAATGGCAAAAATCAATGAATATTGTAAATGCACAAACAGTAATATCTCCACATTGCAAGGTGCAATTCTGAAATTTTTTGCTTTTTCCTGCTAATCCTAGCATGATAAAGAAGATTCAAAGAGAGTGAGATGCCAGCTCCTTTCATTCAGTCAGTAGCTTCAAACATTTCTGGTATATGAAAAACATGTTTTTCAATGGCAAAAATCAATGAATATTGTAAATGCACAAACAGTAATATCTCCACATTGCAAGGTGCAATTCTGAAATTTTTTGCTTTTTCCTGCTAATCCTAGCATGATAAAGAAGATTCAAAGAGAGTGAGATGCCAGCTCCTTTCATTCAGTCAGTAGCTTCAAACATTTCTGGACGTTTTTCAATGGGAAAAATCAATGAATATTGTAAATGCACAAACAGTAATATCTCCACATTGCAAGGTGCAATTCTGAAATTTTTTGCTTTTTCCTGTTAATCCTAGCATGATAAAGAAGATTCAAAGAGAGTGAGATGCCAGCTCCTTTCATTCAGTCAGTAGCTTCAAACATTTCTGGTATATGAAAAACATGTTTTTCAATGGCAAAAATCAATGAATATTGTAAATGCACAAACAGTAATATCTCCACATTGCAAGGTGCAATTCTGAAATATTTTGCTTTTTCCTGCTAATCCTAGCATGATAAAGAAGATTCAAAGAGAGTGAGATGCCAGCTCCTTTCATTCAGTCAGTAGCTTCAAACATTTCTGGTATATGAAAAACATGTTTTTCAATGGCAAAAATCAATGAATATTGTAAATGCACAAACAGTAATATCTCCACATTGCAAGGTGCAATTCTGAAATTTTTTGCTTTTTCCTGCTAATCCTAGCATGATAAAGAAGATTCAAAGAGAGTGAGATGCCAGCTCCTTTCATTCAGTCAGTAGCTTCAAACATTTCTGGACGTTTTTCAATGGCAAAAATCAATGAATATTGTAAATGCACAAACAGTAATATCTCCACATTGCAAGGTGCAATTCTGAAATTTTTTGCTTTTTCCTGCTAATCCCAGCATGATAAAGAAGATTCAATGAGAGTGAGATGCCAGCTCCTTTCATTCAGTCAGTAGCTTCAAACATTTCTGGTATATGAAAAACATGTTTTTCAATGGCAAAAATCAATGAATATTGTAAATGCACAAACAGTAATATCTCCACATTGCAAGGTGCAATTCTGAAATTTTTTGCTTTTTCCTGTTAATCCTAGCATGATAAAGAAGATTCAAAGAGAGTGAGATGCCAGCTCCTTTCATTCAGTCAGTAGCTTCAAACATTTCTGGTATATGAAAAACATGTTTTTCAATGGCAAAAATCAATGAATTTTGTAAATGCACAAACAGTAATATCTCCACATTGCAAGGTGCAATTCTGAAATTTTTTGCTTTTTCCTGTTAATCCTAGCATGATAAAGAAGATTCAAAGAGAGTGAGATGCCAGCTCCTTTCATTCAGTCAGTAGCTTCAAACATTTCTGGTATATGAAAAACATGTTTTTCAATGGCAAAAATCAATGAATATTGTAAATGCACAAACAGTAATATCTCCACATTGCAAGGTGCAATTCTGAAATTTTTTGCTTTTTCCTACTAATCCTAGCATGATAAAGAAGATTCAAAGAGAGTGAGATGCCAGCTCCTTTCATTCAGTCAGTAGCTTCAAACATTTCTGGACGTTTTTCAATGGCAAAAATCAATGAATATTGTAAATGCACAAACAGTAATATCTCCACATTGCAAGGTGCAATTCTGAAATTTTTTGCTTTTTCCTGTTAATCCTAGCATGATAAAGAAGATTCAAAGAGAGTGAGATGCCAGCTCCTTTCATTCAGTCAGTAGCTTCAAACATTTCTGGTATATGAAAAACATGTTTTTCAATGGCAAAAATCAATGAATATTGTAAATGCACAAACAGTAATATCTCCACATTGCAAGGTGAAATTCTGAAATTTTTTGCTTTTTCCTGCTAATCCTAGCATGATAAAGAATATTCAAAGAGAGTGAGATGCCAGCTCCTTTCATTCAGTCAGTAGCTTCAAACATTTCTGGACGTTTTTCAATGGCAAAAATCAATGAATATTGTAAATGCACAAACAGTAATATCTCCACATTGCAAGGTGCAATTCTGAAATTTTTTGCTTTTTCCTGTTAATCCTAGCATGATAAAGAAGATTCAAAGAGAGTGAGATGCCAGCTCCTTTCATTCAGTCAGTAGCTTCAAACATTTCTGGACGTTTTTCAATGGCAAAAATCAATGAATATTGTAAATGCACAAACAGTAATATCTCCACATTGCAAGGTGCAATTCTGAAATTTTTTGCTTTTTCCTGTTAATCCTAGCATGATAAAGAAGATTCAAAGAGAGTGAGATGCCAGCTCCTTTCATTCGGTCAGTAGCTTCAAACATTTCTGGTATATGAAAAACATGTTTTTCAATGGCAAAAATCAATGAATATTGTAAATGCACAAACAGTAATATCTCCACATTGCAAGGTGCAATTCTGAAATTTTTTGCTTTTTCCTGTTAATCCTAGCATGATAAAGAAGATTCAAAGAGAGTGAGATGCCAGCTCCTTTCATTCAGTCAGTAGCTTCAAACATTTCTGGTATATGAAAAACATGTTTTTCAATGGCAAAAATCAATGAATATTGTAAATGCACAAACAGTAATATCTCCACATTGCAAGGTGCAATTCTGAAATTTTTTGCTTTTTCCTGCTAATCCTAGCATGATAAAGAAGATTCAAAGAGAGTGAGATGCCAGCTCCTTTCATTCAGTCAGTAGCTTCAAACATTTCTGGTATATGAAAAACATGTTTTTCAATGGCAAAAATCAATGAATATTGTAAATGCACAAACAGTAATATCTCCACATTGCAAGGTGCAATTCTGAAATTTTTTGCTTTTTCCTGCTAATCCTAGCATGATAAAGAAGATTCAAAGAGAGGGAGATGCCAGCTCCTTTCATTCAGTCAGTAGCTTCAAACATTTCTGGTATATGAAAAACATGTTTTTCAATGGCAAAAATCAATGAATATTGTAAATGCACAAACAGTAATATCTCCACATTGCAAGGTGCAATTCTGAAATTTTTAGCTTTTTCCTGTTAATCCTAGCATGATAAAGAAGATTCAAAGAGAGTGAGATGCCAGCTCCTTTCATTCAGTCAGTAGCTTCAAACATTTCTGGACGTTTTTCAATGGCAAAAATCAATGAATATTGTAAATGCACAAACAGTAATATCTCCACATTGCAAGGTGCAATTCTGAAATTTTTTGCTTTTTCCTGTTAATCCTAGCATGATAAAGAAGATTCCAAGAGAGTGAGATGCCAGCTCCTTTCATTCAGTCAGTAGCTTCAAACATTTCTGGTATATGAAAAACATGTTTTTCAATGGCAAAAATCAATGAATATTGTAAATGCACAAACAGTAATATCTCCACATTGCAAGGTGCAATTCTGAAATTTTTTGCTTTTTCCTGCTAATCCTAGCATGATAAAGAAGATTCAAAGAGAGTGAGATGCCAGCTCCTTTCATTCAGTCAGTAGCTTCAAACATTTCTGGTATATGAAAAACATGTTTTTCAATGGCAAAAATCAATGAATATTGTAAATGCACAAACAGTAATATCTCCACATTGCAAGGTGCAATTCTGAAATTTTTTTTTGTTTTTTCCTGCTAATCCTAGCATGATAAAGAAGATTCAAAGAGAGTGAGATGCCAGCTCCTTTCATTCAGTCAGTAGCTTCAAACATTTCTGGTATATGAAAAACATGTTTTTCAATGGCAAAAATCAATGAATATTGTACATGCACAAACAGTAATATCTCCACATTGCAAGGTGCAATTCTGAAATTTTTTGCTTTTTCCTGCTAATCCTAGCATGATAAAGAAGATTCAAAGAGAGTGAGATGCCAGCTCCTTTCATTCAGTCAGTAGCTTCAAACATTTCTGGACGTTTTTCAATGGCAAAAATCAATGAATATTGTAAATGCACAAACAGTAATATCTCCACATTGCAAGGTGCAATTCTGAAATTTTTTGCTTTTTCCTGCTAATCCTAGCATGATAAAGAAGATTCAAAGAGAGTGAGATGCCAGCTCCTTTCATTCAGTCAGTAGCTTCAAACATTTCTGGTATATGAAAAACATGTTTTTCAATGGCAAAAATCAATGAATATTGTAAATGCACAAAGAGTAATATCTCCACATTGCAAGGTGCAATTCTGAAATTTTTTGCTTTTTCCTGCTAATCCTAGCATGATAAAGAAGATTCAAAGAGAGTGAGATGCCAGCTCCTTTCATTCAGTCAGTAGCTTCAAACATTTCTGGACGTTTTTCAATGGCAAAAATCAATGAATATTGTAAATGCACAAACAGTAATATCTCCACATTGCAAGGTGCAATTCTGAAATTTTTTGCTTTTTCCTGTTAATTCTAGCATGATAAAGAAGATTCAAAGAGAGTGAGATGCCAGCTCCTTTCATTGTCAGTAGCTTCAAACATTTCTGGTATATGAAAAACATGTTTTTCAATGGCAAAAATCAATGAATATTGTAAATGCACAAACAGTAATATCTCCACATTGCAAGGTGCAATTCTGAAATTTTTTGCTTTTTCCTGCTAATCCTAGCATGATAAAGAAGATTCAAAGAGAGTGAGATGCCAGCTCCTTTCATTCAGTCAGTAGCTTCAAACATTTCTGGTATATGAAAAACATGTTTTTCAATGGCAAAAATCAATGAATATTGTAAATGCACAAACACTAATATCTCCACAATGCAAGGTGCAATTCTGAAATTTTTTGCTTTTTCCTGCTAATCCTAGCATGATAAAGAAGATTCAAAGAGAGTGAGATGCCAGCTCCTTTCATTCAGTCAGTAGCTTCAAACATTTCTGGACGTTTTTCAATGGCAAAAATCAATGAATATTGTAAATGCACAAACAGTAATATCTCCACATTGCAAGGTGCAATTCTGAAATTTTTTGCTTTTTCCTGTTAATCCTAGCATGATAAAGAAGATTCAAAGAGAGTGAGATGCCAGCTCCTTTCATTCAGTCAGTAGCTTCAAACATTTCTGGTATATGAAAAACATGTTTTTCAATGGCAAAAATCAATGAATATTGTAAATGCACAAACAGTAATATCTCCACATTGCAAGGTGAAATTCTGAAATTTTTTGCTTTTTCCTGCTAATCCTAGCATGATAAAGAATATTCAAAGAGAGTGAGATGCCAGCTCCTTTCATTCAGTCAGTAGCTTCAAACATTTCTGGACGTTTTTCAATGGCAAAAATCAATGAATATTGTAAATGCACAAACAGTAATATCTCCACATTGCAAGGTGCAATTCTGAAATTTTTTGCTTTTTCCTGTTAATCCTAGCATGATAAAGAAGATTCAAAGAGAGTGAGATGCCAGCTCCTTTCATTCAGTCAGTAGCTTCAAACATTTCTGGACGTTTTTCAATGGCAAAAATCAATGAATATTGTAAATGCACAAACAGTAATATCTCCACATTGCAAGGTGCAATTCTGAAATTTTTTGCTTTTTCCTGTTAATCCTAGCATGATAAAGAAGATTCAAAGAGAGTGAGATGCCAGCTCCTTTCATTCAGTCAGTAGCTTCAAACATTTCTGGTATATGAAAAACATGTTTTTCAATGGCAAAAATCAATGAATATTGTAAATGCACAAACAGTAATATCTCCACATTGCAAGGTGCAATTCTGAAATTTTTTGCTTTTTCCTGTTAATCCTAGCATGATAAAGAAGATTCAAAGAGAGTGAGATGCCAGCTCCTTTCATTCAGTCAGTAGCTTCAAACATTTCTGGTATATGAAAAACATGTTTTTCAATGGCAAAAATCAATGAATATTGTAAATGCACAAACAGTAATATCTCCACATTGCAAGGTGCAATTCTGAAATTTTTTGCTTTTTCCTGCTAATCCTAGCATGATAAATAAGATTCAAAGAGAGTGAGATGCCAGCTCCTTTCATTCAGTCAGTAGCTTCAAACATTTCTGGTATATGAAAAACATGTTTTTCAATGGCAAAAATCAATGAATATTGTAAATGCACAAACAGTAATATCTCCACATTGCAAGGTGCAATTCTGAAATTTTTTGCTTTTTCCTGCTAATCCTAGCATGATAAAGAAGATTCAAAGAGAGGGAGATGCCAGCTCCTTTCATTCAGTCAGTAGCTTCAAACATTTCTGGTATATGAAAAACATGTTTTTCAATGGCAAAAATCAATGAATATTGTAAATGCACAAACAGTAATATCTCCACATTGCAAGGTGCAATTCTGAAATTTTTAGCTTTTTCCTGTTAATCCTAGCATGATAAAGAAGATTCAAAGAGAGTGAGATGCCAGCTCCTTTCATTCAGTCAGTAGCTTCAAACATTTCTGGACGTTTTTCAATGGCAAAAATCAATGAATATTGTAAATGCACAAACAGTAATATCTCCACATTGCAAGGTGCAATTCTGAAATTTTTTGCTTTTTCCTGTTAATCCTAGCATGATAAAGAAGATTCCAAGAGAGTGAGATGCCAGCTCCTTTCATTCAGTCAGTAGCTTCAAACATTTCTGGTATATGAAAAACATGTTTTTCAATGGCAAAAATCAATGAATATTGTAAATGCACAAACAGTAATATCTCCACATTGCAAGGTGCAATTCTGAAATTTTTTGCTTTTTCCTGCTAATCCTAGCATGATAAAGAAGATTCAAAGAGAGTGAGATGCCAGCTCCTTTCATTCAGTCAGTAGCTTCAAACATTTCTGGTATATGAAAAACATGTTTTTCAATGGCAAAAATCAATGAATATTGTAAATGCACAAACAGTAATATCTCCACATTGCAAGGTGCAATTCTGAAATTTTTTTTTGTTTTTTCCTGCTAATCCTAGCATGATAAAGAAGATTCAAAGAGAGTGAGATGCCAGCTCCTTTCATTCAGTCAGTAGCTTCAAACATTTCTGGTATATGAAAAACATGTTTTTCAATGGCAAAAATCAATGAATATTGTACATGCACAAACAGTAATATCTCCACATTGCAAGGTGCAATTCTGAAATTTTTTGCTTTTTCCTGCTAATCCTAGCATGATAAAGAAGATTCAAAGAGAGTGAGATGCCAGCTCCTTTCATTCAGTCAGTAGCTTCAAACATTTCTGGACGTTTTTCAATGGCAAAAATCAATGAATATTGTAAATGCACAAACAGTAATATCTCCACATTGCAAGGTGCAATTCTGAAATTTTTTGCTTTTTCCTGCTAATCCTAGCATGATAAAGAAGATTCAAAGAGAGTGAGATGCCAGCTCCTTTCATTCAGTCAGTAGCTTCAAACATTTCTGGTATATGAAAAACATGTTTTTCAATGGCAAAAATCAATGAATATTGTAAATGCACAAAGAGTAATATCTCCACATTGCAAGGTGCAATTCTGAAATTTTTTGCTTTTTCCTGCTAATCCTAGCATGATAAAGAAGATTCAAAGAGAGTGAGATGCCAGCTCCTTTCATTCAGTCAGTAGCTTCAAACATTTCTGGACGTTTTTCAATGGCAAAAATCAATGAATATTGTAAATGCACAAACAGTAATATCTCCACATTGCAAGGTGCAATTCTGAAATTTTTTGCTTTTTCCTGTTAATTCTAGCATGATAAAGAAGATTCAAAGAGAGTGAGATGCCAGCTCCTTTCATTGTCAGTAGCTTCAAACATTTCTGGTATATGAAAAACATGTTTTTCAATGGCAAAAATCAATGAATATTGTAAATGCACAAACAGTAATATCTCCACATTGCAAGGTGCAATTCTGAAATTTTTTGCTTTTTCCTGCTAATCCTAGCATGATAAAGAAGATTCAAAGAGAGTGAGATGCCAGCTCCTTTCATTCAGTCAGTAGCTTCAAACATTTCTGGTATATGAAAAACATGTTTTTCAATGGCAAAAATCAATGAATATTGTAAATGCACAAACACTAATATCTCCACAATGCAAGGTGCAATTCTGAAATTTTTTGCTTTTTCCTGCTAATCCTAGCATGATAAAGAAGATTCAAAGAGAGTGAGATGCCAGCTCCTTTCATTCAGTCAGTAGCTTCAAACATTTCTGGTATATGAAAAACATGTTTTTCAATGGCAAAAATCAATGAATATTGTAAATGCACAAACAGTAATATCTCCACATTGCAAGGTGAAATTCTGAAATTTTTTGCTTTTTCCTGCTAATCCTAGCATGATAAAGAATATTCAAAGAGAGTGAGATGCCAGCTCCTTTCATTCAGTCAGTAGCTTCAAACATTTCTGGTATATGAAAAACATGTTTTTCAAAGGCAAAAATCAATGAATATTGTAAATGCACAAACAGTAATATCTCCACATTGCAAGGTGCAATTCTGAAATTTTTTGCTTTTTCCTGCTAATCCTAGCATGATAAAGAAGATTCAAAGAGAGTGAGATGCCAGCTCCTTTCATTCAGTCAGTAGCTTCAAACATTTCTGGTATATGAAAAACATGTTTTTCAATGGCAAAAATCAATGAATATTGTAAATGCACAAACAGTAATATCTCCACATTGCAAGGTGCAATTCTGAAATTTTTTGCTTTTTCCTGCTAATCCTAGCATGATAAAGAAGATTCAAAGAGAGTGAGATGCCAGCTCCTTTCATTCAGTCAGTAGCTTCAAACATTTCTGGACGTTTTTCAATGGCAAAAATCAATGAATATTGTAAATGCACAAACAGTAATATCTCCACATTGCAAGGTGCAATTCTGAAATTTTTTGCTTTTTCCTGTTAATCCTAGCATGATAAAGAAGATTCAAAGAGAGTGAGATGCCAGCTCCTTTCATTCAGTCAGTAGCTTCAAACATTTCTGGTATATGAAAAACATGTTTTTCAATGGCAAAAATCAATGAATATTGTAAATGCACAAACAGTAATATCTCCACATTGCAAGGTGCAATTCTGAAATTTTTTGCTTTTTCCTGTTAATCCTAGCATGATAAAGAAGATTCAAAGAGAGTGAGATGCCAGCTCCTTTCATTCAGTCAGTAGCTTCAAACATTTCTGGTATATGAAAAACATGTTTTTCAAAGGCAAAAATCAATGAATATTGTAAATGCACAAACAGTAATATCTCCACATTGCAAGGTGCAATTCTGAAATTTTTTGCTTTTTCCTGCTAATCCTAGCATGATAAAGAAGATTCAAAGAGAGTGAGATGCCAGCTCCTTTCATTCAGTCAGTAGCTTCAAACATTTCTGGTATATGAAAAACATGTTTTTCAATGGCAAAAATCAATGAATATTGTAAATGCACAAACAGTAATATCTCCACATTGCAAGGTGCAATTCTGAAATTTTTTGCTTTTTCCTGCTAATCCTAGCATGATAAAGAAGATTCAAAGAGAGGGAGATGCCAGCTCCTTTCATTCAGTCAGTAGCTTCAAACATTTCTGGTATATGAAAAACATGTTTTTCAATGGCAAAAATCAATGAATATTGTAAATGCACAAACAGTAATATCTCCACATTGCAAGGTGCAATTCTGAAATTTTTAGCTTTTTCCTGTTAATCCTAGCATGATAAAGAAGATTCAAAGAGAGTGAGATGCCAGCTCCTTTCATTCAGTCAGTAGCTTCAAACATTTCTGGACGTTTTTCAATGGCAAAAATCAATGAATATTGTAAATGCACAAACAGTAATATCTCCACATTGCAAGGTGCAATTCTGAAATTTTTTGCTTTTTCCTGTTAATCCTAGCATGATAAAGAAGATTCCAAGAGAGTGAGATGCCAGCTCCTTTCATTCAGTCAGTAGCTTCAAACATTTCTGGTATATGAAAAACATGTTTTTCAATGGCAAAAATCAATGAATATTGTAAATGCACAAACAGTAATATCTCCACATTGCAAGGTGCAATTCTGAAATTTTTTGCTTTTTCCTGCTAATCCTAGCATGATAAAGAAGATTCAAAGAGAGTGAGATGCCAGCTCCTTTCATTCAGTCAGTAGCTTCAAACATTTCTGGTATATGAAAAACATGTTTTTCAATGGCAAAAATCAATGAATATTGTAAATGCACAAACAGTAATATCTCCACATTGCAAGGTGCAATTCTGAAATTTTTTGCTTTTTCCTGCTAATCCTAGCATGATAAAGAAGATTCAAAGAGAGTGAGATGCCAGCTCCTTTCATTCAGTCAGTAGCTTCAAACATTTCTGGTATATGAAAAACATGTTTTTCAATGGCAAAAATCAATGAATATTGTACATGCACAAACAGTAATATCTCCACATTGCAAGGTGCAATTCTGAAATTTTTTGCTTTTTCCTGCTAATCCTAGCATGATAAAGAAGATTCAAAGAGAGTGAGATGCCAGCTCCTTTCATTCAGTCAGTAGCTTCAAACATTTCTGGACGTTTTTCAATGGCAAAAATCAATGAATATTGTAAATGCACAAACAGTAATATCTCCACATTGCAAGGTGCAATTCTGAAATTTTTTGCTTTTTCCTGCTAATCCTAGCATGATAAAGAAGATTCAAAGAGAGTGAGATGCCAGCTCCTTTCATTCAGTCAGTAGCTTCAAACATTTCTGGTATATGAAAAACATGTTTTTCAATGGCAAAAATCAATGAATATTGTAAATGCACAAAGAGTAATATCTCCACATTGCAAGGTGCAATTCTGAAATTTTTTGCTTTTTCCTGCTAATCCTAGCATGATAAAGAAGATTCAAAGAGAGTGAGATGCCAGCTCCTTTCATTCAGTCAGTAGCTTCAAACATTTCTGGACGTTTTTCAATGGCAAAAATCAATGAATATTGTAAATGCACAAACAGTAATATCTCCACATTGCAAGGTGCAATTCTGAAATTTTTTGCTTTTTCCTGTTAATTCTAGCATGATAAAGAAGATTCAAAGAGAGTGAGATGCCAGCTCCTTTCATTGTCAGTAGCTTCAAACATTTCTGGTATATGAAAAACATGTTTTTCAATGGCAAAAATCAATGAATATTGTAAATGCACAAACAGTAATATCTCCACATTGCAAGGTGCAATTCTGAAATTTTTTGCTTTTTCCTGCTAATCCTAGCATGATAAAGAAGATTCAAAGAGAGTGAGATGCCAGCTCCTTTCATTCAGTCAGTAGCTTCAAACATTTCTGGTATATGAAAAACATGTTTTTCAATGGCAAAAATCAATGAATATTGTAAATGCACAAACACTAATATCTCCACAATGCAAGGTGCAATTCTGAAATTTTTTGCTTTTTCCTGCTAATCCTAGCATGATAAAGAAGATTCAAAGAGAGTGAGATGCCAGCTCCTTTCATTCAGTCAGTAGCTTCAAACATTTCTGGACGTTTTTCAATGGCAAAAATCAATGAATATTGTAAATGCACAAACAGTAATATCTCCACATTGCAAGGTGCAATTCTGAAATTTTTTGCTTTTTCCTGCTAATCCTAGCATGATAAAGAAGATTCAAAGAGAGTGAGATGCCAGCTCCTTTCATTCAGTCAGTAGCTTCAAACATTTCTGGTATATGAAAAACATGTTTTTCAATGGCAAAAATCAATGAATATTGTAAATGCACAAACAGTAATATCTCCACATTGCAAGGTGCAATTCTGAAATTTTTTGCTTTTTCCTGTTAATCCTAGCATGATAAAGAAGATTCAAAGAGAGTGAGATGCCAGCTCCTTTCATTCAGTCAGTAGCTTCAAACATTTCTGGTATATGAAAAACATGTTTTTCAATGGCAAAAATCAATGAATATTGTAAATGCACAAACAGTAATATCTCCACATTGCAAGGTGCAATTCTGAAATTTTTTGCTTTTTCCTGTTAATCCTAGCATGATAAAGAAGATTCAAAGAGAGTGAGATGCCAGCTCCTTTCATTCAGTCAGTAGCTTCAAACATTTCTGGTATATGAAAAACATGTTTTTCAATGGCAAAAATCAATGAATATTGTAAATGCACAAACAGTAATATCTCCACATTGCAAGGTGCAATTCTGAAATTTTTTGCTTTTTCCTACTAATCCTAGCATGATAAAGAAGATTCAAAGAGAGTGAGATGCCAGCTCCTTTCATTCAGTCAGTAGCTTCAAACATTTCTGGACGTTTTTCAATGGCAAAAATCAATGAATATTGTAAATGCACAAACAGTAATATCTCCACATTGCAAGGTGCAATTCTGAAATTTTTTGCTTTTTCCTGTTAATCCTAGCATGATAAAGAAGATTCAAAGAGAGTGAGATGCCAGTTCCTTTCATTCAGTCAGTAGCTTCAAACATTTCTGGTATATGAAAAACATGTTTTTCAATGGCAAAAATCAATGAATATTGTAAATGCACAAACAGTAATAACTCCACATTGCAAGGTGCAATTCTGAAATTTTTTGCTTTTTCCTGCTAATCCTAGCATGATAAAGAAGATTCAAAGAGAGTGAGATGCCAGCTCCTTTCATTCAGTCAGTAGCTTCAAACATTTCTGGTATATGAAAAACATGTTTTTCAATGGCAAAAATCAATGAATATTGTAAATGCACAAACAGTAATATCTCCACATTGCAAGGTGAAATTCTGAAATTTTTTGCTTTTTCCTGCTAATCCTAGCATGATAAAGAAGATTCAAAGAGAGTGAGATGCCAGCTCCTTTCATTCAGTCAGTAGCTTCAAACATTTCTGGACGTTTTTCAATGGCAAAAATCAATGAATATTGTAAATGCACAAACAGTAATATCTCCACTTTGCAAGGTGCAATTCTGAAATTTTTTGCTTTTTCCTGTTAATCCTAGCATGATAAAGAAGATTCAAAGAGAGTGAGATGCCAGCTCCTTTCATTCAGTCAGTAGCTTCAAACATTTCTGGACGTTTTTCAATGGCAAAAATCAATGATTATTGTAAATGCACAAACAGTAATATCTCCACATTGCAAGGTGCAATTCTGAAATTTTTTGCTTTTTCCTGTTAATCCTAGCATGATAAAGAAGATTCAAAGAGAGTGAGATGCCAGCTCCTTTCATTCAGTCAGTAGCTTCAAACATTTCTGGTATATGAAAAACATGTTTTTCAATGGCAAAAATCAATGAATATTGTAAATGCACAAACAGTAATATCTCCACATTGCAAGGTGCAATTCTGAAATTTTTTGCTTTTTCCTGTTAATCCTAGCATGATAAAGAAGATTCAAAGAGAGTGAGATGCCAGCTCCTTTCATTCAGTCAGTAGCTTCAAACATTTCTGGTATATGAAAAACATGTTTTTCAATGGCAAAAATCAATGAATATTGTAAATGCACAAACAGTAATATCTCCACATTGCAAGGTGCAATTCTGAAATTTTTTGCTTTTTCCTGCTAATCCTAGCATGATAAAGAAGATTCAAAGAGAGTGAGATGCCAGCTCCTTTCATTCAGTCAGTAGCTTCAAACATTTCTGGTATATGAAAAACATGTTTTTCAATGGCAAAAATCAATGAATATTGTAAATGCACAAACAGTAATATCTCCACATTGCAAGGTGCAATTCGGAAATTTTTTGCTTTTTCCTGCTAATCCTAGCATGATAAAGAAGATTCAAAGAGAGGGAGATGCCAGCTCCTTTCATTCAGTCAGTAGCTTCAAACATTTCTGGTATATGAAAAACATGTTTTTCAATGGCAAAAATCAATGAATATTGTAAATGCACAAACAGTAATATCTCCACATTGCAAGGTGCAATTCTGAAATTTTTAGCTTTTTCCTGTTAATCCTAGCATGATAAAGAAGATTCAAAGAGAGTGAGATGCCAGCTCCTTTCATTCAGTCAGTAGCTTCAAACATTTCTGGACGTTTTTCAATGGCAAAAATCAATGAATATTGTAAATGCACAAACAGTAATATCTCCACATTGCAAGGTGCAATTCTGAAATTTTTTGCTTTTTCCTGTTAATCCTAGCATGATAAAGAAGATTCCAAGAGAGTGAGATGCCAGCTCCTTTCATTCAGTCAGTAGCTTCAAACATTTCTGGTATATGAAAAACATGTTTTTCAATGGCAAAAATCAATGAATATTGTAAATGCACAAACAGTAATATCTCCACATTGCAAGGTGCAATTCTGAAATTTTTTGCTTTTTCCTGCTAATCCTAGCATGATAAAGAAGATTCAAAGAGAGTGAGATGCCAGCTCCTTTCATTCAGTCAGTAGCTTCAAACATTTCTGGTATATGAAAAACATGTTTTTCAATGGCAAAAATCAATGAATATTGTAAATGCACAAACAGTAATATCTCCACATTGCAAGGTGCAATTCTGAAATTTTTTGCTTTTTCCTGCTAATCCTAGCATGATAAAGAAGATTCAAAGAGAGTGAGATGCCAGCTCCTTTCATTCAGTCAGTAGCTTCAAACATTTCTGGACGTTTTTCAATGGCAAAAATCAATGAATATTGTAAATGCACAAACAGTAATATCTCCACATTGTAAGGTGCAATTCTGAAATTTTTTGCTTTTTCCTGTTAATCCTAGCATGATAAAGAAGATTCAAAGAGAGTGAGATGCCAGCTCCTTTCATTCAGTCAGTAGCTTCAAACATTTCTGGTATATGAATAACATGATGTTTTTCAATGGCAAAAATCAATGAATATTGTAAATGCACAAACAGTAATATCTCCACATTGCAAGGTGCAATTCTGAAATTTTTTGCTTTTTCCTGCTAATCCTAGCATGATAAAGAAGATTCAAAGAGAGTGAGATGCCAGCTCCTTTCATTCAGTCAGTAGCTTCAAACATTTCTGGACGTTTTTCAATGGCAAAAATCAATGAATATTGTAAATGCACAAACAGTAATATCTCCACATTGCAAGGTGCAATTCTGAAATTTTTTGCTTTTTCCTGTTAATCCTAGCATGATAAAGAAGATTTAAAGAGAGTGAGATGCCAGCTCCTTTCATTCAGTCAGTAGCTTCAAACATTTCTGGTATATGAAAAACATGTTTTTCAATGGCAAAAATCAATGAATATTGTAAATGCACAAACAGTAATATCTCCACATTGCAAGGTGCAATTCTGAAATTTTTTGCTTTTTCCTGCTAATCCTAGCATGATAAAAAAGATTCAAAGAGAGTGAGATGCCAGCTCCTTTCATTCAGTCAGTAGCTTCAAACATTTCTGGTATATGAAAAACATGTTTTTCAATGGCAAAAATCAATGAATATTGTAAATGCACAAACAGTAATATCTCCACATTGCAAGGTGCAATTCTGAAATTTTTTGCTTTTTCCTGCTAATCCTAGCATGATAAAGAAGATTCAAAGAGAGTGAGATGCCAGCTCCTTTCATTCAGTCAGTAGCTTCAAACATTTCTGGACGTTTTTCAATGGCAAAAATCAATGAATATTGTAAATGCACAAACAGTAATATCTCCACATTGCAAGGTGCAATTCTGAAATTTTTTGCTTTTTCCTGCTAATCCTAGCATGATAAAGAAGATTCAAAGAGAGTGAGATGCCAGCTCCTTTCATTCAGTCAGTAGCTTCAAACATTTCTGGACGTTTTTCAATGGCAAAAATCAATGAATATTGTAAATGCACAAACAGTAATATCTCCACATTGCAAGGTGCAATTCTGAAATTTTTAGCTTTTTCCTGTTAATCCTAGCATGATAAAGAAGATTCAAAGAGAGTGAGATGCCAGCTCCTTTCATTCAGTCAGTAGCTTCAAACATTTCTGGTATATGAAAAACATGTTTTTCAATGGCAAAAATCAATGAATATTGTAAATGCACAAACAGTAATATCTCCACATTGCAAGGTGCAATTCTGAAATATTTTGCTTTTTCCTGCTAATCCTAGCATGATAAAGAAGATTCAAAGAGAGTGAGATGCCAGCTCCTTTCATTCAGTCAGTAGCTTCAAACATTTCTGGTATATGAAAAACATGTTTTTCAATGGCAAAAATCAATGAATATTGTAAATGCACAAACAGTAATATCTCCACATTGCAAGGTGCAATTCTGAAATTTTTTGCTTTTTCCTGCTAATCCTAGCATGATAAAGAAGATTCAAAGAGAGTGAGATGCCAGCTCCTTTCATTCAGTCAGTAGCTTCAAACATTTCTGGACGTTTTTCAATGGCAAAAATCAATGCATATTGTAAATGCACAAACAGTAATATCTCCACATTGCAAGGTGCAATTCTGAAATTTTTTGCTTTTTCCTGCTAATCCTAGCATGATAAAGAAGATTCAAAGAGAGTGAGATGCCAGCTCCTTTCATTCAGTCAGTAGCTTCAAACATTTCTGGTATATGAAAAACATGTTTTTCAATGGCAAAAATCAATGAATATTGTAAATGCACAAACAGTAATATCTCCACATTGCAAGGTGCAATTCTGAAATTTTTTGCTTTTTCCTGTTAATCCTAGCATGATAAAGAAGATTCAAAGAGAGTGAGATGCCAGCTCCTTTCATTCAGTCAGTAGCTTCAAACATTTCTGGTATATGAAAAACATGTTTTTCAATGGCAAAAATCAATGAATATTGTAAATGCACAAACAGTAATATCTCCACATTGCAAGGTGCAATTCTGAAATTTTTTGCTTTTTCCTGTTAATCCTAGCATGATAAAGAAGATTCAAAGAGAGTGAGATGCCAGCTCCTTTCATTCAGTCAGTAGCTTCAAACATTTCTGGACGTTTTTCAATGGCAAAAATCAATGAATATTGTAAATGCACAAACAGTAATATCTCCACATTGCAAGGTGCAATTCTGAAATTTTTTGCTTTTTCCTGTTAATCCTAGCATGATAAAGAAGATTCAAAGAGAGTGAGATGCCAGCTCCTTTCATTCAGTCAGTAGCTTCAAACATTTCTGGTATATGAAAAACATGTTTTTCAATGGCAAAAATCAATGAATATTGTAAATGCACAAACAGTAATATCTCCACATTGCAAGGTGCAATTCTGAAATTTTTTGCTTTTTCCTGCTAATCCTAGCATGATAAAGAAGATTCAAAGAGAGTGAGATGCCAGCTCCTTTCATTCAGTCAGTAGCTTCAAACATTTCTGGTATATGAAAAACATGTTTTTCAATGGCAAAAATCAATGAATATTGTAAATGCACAAACAGTAATATCTCCACATTGCAAGGTGCAATTCTGAAATTTTTTGCTTTTTCCTGCTAATCCTAGCATGATAAAGAAGATTCAAAGAGAGTGAGATGCCATTTCCTTTCATTCAGTCAGTAGCTTCAAACATTTCTGGACGTTTTTCAATGGCAAAAATCAATGAATATTGTAAATGCACAAAGAGTAATATCTCCACATTGCAAGGTGCAATTCTGAAATTTTTTGCTTTTTCCTGTTAATCCTAGCATGATAAAGAAGATTCAAAGAGAGTGAGATGCCAGCTCCTTTCATTCAGTCAGTAGCTTCAAACATTTCTGGACGTTTTTCAATGGCAAAAATCAATGAATATTGTAAATGCACAAACAGTAATATCTCCACATTGCAAGGTGCAATTCTGAAATTTTTTGCTTTTTCCTGTTAATCCTAGCATGATAAAGAAGATTCAAAGAGAGTGAGATGCCAGCTCCTTTCATTCAGTCAGTAGCTTCAAACATTTCTGGTATATGAAAAACATGTTTTTCAATGGCAAAAATCAATGAATATTGTAAATGCACAAACAGTAATATCTCCACATTGCAAGGTGCAATTCTGAAATTTTTTGCTTTTTCCTGTGAATCCTAGCATGATAAAGAAGATTCAAAGAGAGTGAGATGCCAGCTCCTTTCATTCAGTCAGTAGCTTCAAACATTTCTGGTATATGAAAAACATGTTTTTCAATGGCAAAAATCAATGAATATTGTAAATGCACAAACAGTAATATCTCCACATTGCAAGGTGCAATTCTGAAATTTTTTGCTTTTTCCTGCTAATCCTAGCATGATAAAGAAGATTCAAAGAGAGTGAGATGCCAGCTCCTTTCATTCAGTCAGTAGCTTCAAACATTTCTGGTATATGAAAAACATGTTTTTCAATGGCAAAAATCAATGAATATTGTAAATGCACAAACAGTAATATCTCCACATTGCAAGGTGCAATTCTGAAATTTTTTGCTTTTTCCTGTTAATCCTAGCATGATAAAGAAGATTCAAAGAGAGTGAGATGCCAGCTCCTTTCATTCAGTCAGTAGCTTCAAACATTTCTGGTATATGAAAAACATGTTTTTCAATGGCAAAAATCAATGAATATTGTAAATGCACAAACAGTAATATCTCCACATTGCAAGGTGCAATTCTGAAATTTTTTGCTTTTTCCTGCTAATCCTAGCATGATAAAGAAGATTCAAAGAGAGTGAGATGCCAGCTCCTTTCATTCAGTCAGTAGCTTCAAACATTTCTGGACGTTTTTCAATGGCAAAAATCAATGAATATTGTAAATGCACAAACAGTAATATCTCCACTTTGCAAGGTGCAATTCTGAAATTTTTTGCTTTTTCCTGTTAATCCTAGCATGATAAAGAAGATTCAAAGAGAGTGAGATGCCAGCTCCTTTCATTCAGTCAGTAGCTTCAAACATTTCTGGACGTTTTTCAATGGCAAAAATCAATGAATATTGTAAATGCACAAACAGTAATATCTCCACATTGCAAGGTGCAATTCTGAAATTTTTTGCTTTTTCCTGTTAATCCTAGCATGATAAAGAAGATTCAAAGAGAGTGAGATGCCAGCTCCTTTCATTCAGTCAGTAGCTTCAAACATTTCTGGTATATGAAAAACATGTTTTTCAATGGCAAAAATCAATGAATATTGTAAATGCACAAACAGTAATATCTCCACATTGCAAGGTGCAATTCTGAAATTTTTTGCTTTTTCCTGTTAATCCTAGCATGATAAAGAAGATTCAAAGAGAGTGAGATGCCAGCTCCTTTCATTCAGTCAGTAGCTTCAAACATTTCTGGTATATGAAAAACATGTTTTTCAATGGCAAAAATCAATGAATATTGTAAATGCACAAACAGTAATATCTCCACATTGCAAGGTGCAATTCTGAAATTTTTTGCTTTTTCCTGCTAATCCTAGCATGATAAAGAAGATTCAAAGAGAGTGAGATGCCAGCTCCTTTCATTCAGTCAGTAGCTTCAAACATTTCTGGTATATGAAAAACATGTTTTTCAATGGCAAAAATCAATGAATATTGTAAATGCACAAACAGTAATATCTCCACATTGCAAGGTTCAATTCTGAAATTTTTTGCTTTTTCCTGCTAATCCTAGCATGATAAAGAAGATTCAAAGAGAGGGAGATGCCAGCTCCTTTCATTCAGTCAGTAGCTTCAAACATTTCTGGTATATGAAAAACATGTTTTTCAATGGCAAAAATCAATGAATATTGTAAATGCACAAACAGTAATATCTCCACATTGCAAGGTGCAATTCTGAAATTTTTAGCTTTTTCCTGTTAATCCTAGCATGATAAAGAAGATTCAAAGAGAGTGAGATGCCAGCTCCTTTCATTCAGTCAGTAGCTTCAAACATTTCTGGACGTTTTTCAATGGCAAAAATCAATGAATATTGTAAATGCACAAACAGTAATATCTCCACATTGCAAGGTGCAATTCTGAAATTTTTTGCTTTTTCCTGTTAATCCTAGCATGATAAAGAAGATTCCAAGAGAGTGAGATGCCAGCTCCTTTCATTCAGTCAGTAGCTTCAAACATTTCTGGTATATGAAAAACATGTTTTTCAATGGCAAAAATCAATGAATATTGTAAATGCACAAACAGTAATATCTCCACATTGCAAGGTGCAATTCTGAAATTTTTTGCTTTTTCCTGCTAATCCTAGCATGATAAAGAAGATTCAAAGAGAGTGAGATGCCAGCTCCTTTCATTCAGTCAGTAGCTTCAAACATTTATGGTATATGAAAAACATGTTTTTCAATGGCAAAAATCAATGAATATTGTAAATGCACAAACAGTAATATCTCCACATTGCAAGGTGCAATTCTGAAATTTTTTGCTTTTTCCTGCTAATCCTAGCATGATAAAGAAGATTCAAAGAGAGTGAGATGCCAGCTCCTTTCATTCAGTCAGTAGCTTCAAACATTTCTGGACGTTTTTCAATGGCAAAAATCAATGAATATTGTAAATGCACAAACAGTAATATCTCCACATTGTAAGGTGCAATTCTGAAATTTTTTGCTTTTTCCTGTTAATCCTAGCATGATAAAGAAGATTCAAAGAGAGTGAGATGCCAGCTCCTTTCATTCAGTCAGTAGCTTCAAACATTTCTGGTATATGAATAACATGATGTTTTTCAATGGCAAAAATCAATGAATATTGTAAATGCACAAACAGTAATATCTCCACATTGCAAGGTGCAATTCTGAAATTTTTTGCTTTTTCCTGCTAATCCTAGCATGATAAAGAAGATTCAAAGAGAGTGAGATGCCAGCTCCTTTCATTCAGTCAGTAGCTTCAAACATTTCTGGACGTTTTTCAATGGCAAAAATCAATGAATATTGTAAATGCACAAACAGTAATATCTCCACATTGCAAGGTGCAATTCTGAAATTTTTTGCTTTTTCCTGTTAATCCTAGCATGATAAAGAAGATTTAAAGAGAGTGAGATGCCAGCTCCTTTCATTCAGTCAGTAGCTTCAAACATTTCTGGTATATGAAAAACATGTTTTTCAATGGCAAAAATCAATGAATATTGTAAATGCACAAACAGTAATATCTCCACATTGCAAGGTGCAATTCTGAAATTTTTTGCTTTTTCCTGCTAATCCTAGCATGATAAAGAAGATTCAAAGAGAGTGAGATGCCAGCTCCTTTCATTCAGTCAGTAGCTTCAAACATTTCTGGTATATGAAAAACATGTTTTTCAATGGCAAAAATCAATGAATATTGTAAATGCACAAACAGTAATATCTCCACATTGCAAGGTGCAATTCTGAAATTTTTTGCTTTTTCCTGCTAATCCTAGCATGATAAAGAAGATTCAAAGAGAGTGAGATGCCAGCTCCTTTCATTCAGTCAGTAGCTTCAAACATTTCTGGACGTTTTTCAATGGCAAAAATCAATGAATATTGTAAATGCACAAACAGTAATATCTCCACATTGCAAGGTGCAATTCTGAAATTTTTTGCTTTTTCCTGCTAATCCTAGCATGATAAAGAAGATTCAAAGAGAGTGAGATGCCAGCTCCTTTCATTCAGTCAGTAGCTTCAAACATTTCTGGACGTTTTTCAATGGCAAAAATCAATGAATATTGTAAATGCACAAACAGTAATATCTCCACATTGCAAGGTGCAATTCTGAAATTTTTTGCTTTTTCCTGCTAATCCTAGCATGATAAAGAAGATTCAAAGAGAGTGAGATGCCAGCTCCTTTCATTCAGTCAGTAGCTTCAAACATTTCTGGTATATGAAAAACATGTTTTTCAATGGCAAAAATCAATGAATATTGTAAATGCACAAACAGTAATATCTCCACATTGCAAGGTGCAATTCTGAAATTTTTTGCTTTTTCCTGCTAATCCTAGCATGATAAAGAAGATTCAAAGAGAGTGAGATGCCAGCTCCTTTCATTCAGTCAGTAGCTTCAAACATTTCTGGACGTTTTTCAATGGCAAAAATCAATGAATATTGTAAATGCACAAACAGTAATATCTCCACATTGCAAGGTGCAATTCTGAAATTTTTTGCTTTTTCCTGTTAATCCTAGCATGATAAAGAAGATTCAAAGAGAGTGAGATGCCAGCTCCTTTCATTGTCAGTAGCTTCAAACATTTCTGGTATATGAAAAACATGTTTTTCAATGGCAAAAATCAATGAATATTGTAAATGCACAAACAGTAATATCTCCACATTGCAAGGTGCAATTCTGAAATTTTTTGCTTTTTCCTGTTAATCCTAGCATGATAAAGAAGATTCAAAGAGAGTGAGATGCCAGCTCCTTTCATTCAGTCAGTAGCTTCAAACATTTCTGGTATATGAAAAACATGTTTTTCAATGGCAAAAATCAATGAATATTGTAAATGCACAAACAGTAATATCTCCACATTGCAAGGTGCAATTCTGAAATATTTTGCTTTTTCCTGCTAATCCTAGCATGATAAAGAAGATTCAAAGAGAGTGAGATGCCAGCTCCTTTCATTCAGTCAGTAGCTTCAAACATTTCTGGTATATGAAAAACATGTTTTTCAATGGCAAAAATCAATGAATATTGTAAATGCACAAACAGTAATATCTCCACATTGCAAGGTGCAATTCTGAAATTTTTTGCTTTTTCCTGCTAATCCTAGCATGATAAAGAAGATTCAAAGAGAGTGAGATGCCAGCTCCTTTCATTCAGTCAGTAGCTTCAAACATTTCTGGACGTTTTTCAATGGCAAAAATCAATGAATATTGTAAATGCACAAACAGTAATATCTCCACATTGCAAGGTGCAATTCTGAAATTTTTTGCTTTTTCCTGCTAATCCTAGCATGATAAAGAAGATTCAAAGAGAGTGAGATGCCAGCTCCTTTCATTCAGTCAGTAGCTTCAAACATTTCTGGTATATGAAAAACATGTTTTTCAATGGCAAAAATCAATGAATATTGTAAATGCACAAACAGTAATATCTCCACATTGCAAGGTGCAATTCTGAAATTTTTTGCTTTTTCCTGTTAATCCTAGCATGATAAAGAAGATTCAAAGAGAGTGAGATGCCAGCTCCTTTCATTCAGTCAGTAGCTTCAAACATTTCTGGTATATGAAAAACATGTTTTTCAATGGCAAAAATCAATGAATATTGTAAATGCACAAACAGTAATATCTCCACATTGCAAGGTGCAATTCTGAAATTTTTTGCTTTTTCCTGCTAATCCTAGCATGATAAAGAAGATTCAAAGAGAGTGAGATGCCAGCTCCTTTCATTCAGTCAGTAGCTTCAAACATTTCTGGTATATGAAAAACATGTTTTTCAATGGCAAAAATCAATGAATATTGTAAATGCACAAACAGTAATATCTCCACATTGCAAGGTGCAATTCTGAAATTTTTTGCTTTTTCCTGCTAATCCTAGCATGATAAAGAAGATTCAAAGAGAGTGAGATGCCAGCTCCTTTCATTCAGTCAGTAGCTTCAAACATTTCTGGACGTTTTTCAATGGCAAAAATCAATGAATATTGTAAATGCACAAACAGTAATATCTCCACTTTGCAAGGTGCAATTCTGAAATTTTTTGCTTTTTCCTGTTAATCCTAGCATGATAAAGAAGATTCAAAGAGAGTGAGATGCCAGCTCCTTTCATTCAGTCAGTAGCTTCAAACATTTCTGGACGTTTTTCAATGGCAAAAATCAATGAATATTGTAAATGCACAAACAGTAATATCTCCACATTGCAAGGTGCAATTCTGAAATTTTTTGCTTTTTCCTGTTAATCCTAGCATGATAAAGAAGATTCAAAGAGAGTGAGATGCCAGCTCCTTTCATTCAGTCAGTAGCTTCAAACATTTCTGGTATATGAAAAACATGTTTTTCAATGGCAAAAATCAATGAATATTGTAAATGCACAAACAGTAATATCTCCACATTGCAAGGTGCAATTCTGAAATTTTTTGCTTTTTCCTGTTAATCCTAGCATGATAAAGAAGATTCAAAGAGAGTGAGATGCCAGCTCCTTTCATTCAGTCAGTAGCTTCAAACATTTCTGGTATATGAAAAACATGTTTTTCAATGGCAAAAATCAATGAATATTGTAAATGCACAAACAGTAATATCTCCACATTGCAAGGTGCAATTCTGAAATTTTTTGCTTTTTCCTGCTAATCCTAGCATGATAAAGAAGATTCAAAGAGAGTGAGATGCCAGCTCCTTTCATTCAGTCAGTAGCTTCAAACATTTCTGGTATATGAAAAACATGTTTTTCAATGGCAAAAATCAATGAATATTGTAAATGCACAAACAGTAATATCTCCACATTGCAAGGTTCAATTCTGAAATTTTTTGCTTTTTCCTGCTAATCCTAGCATGATAAAGAAGATTCAAAGAGAGGGAGATGCCAGCTCCTTTCATTCAGTCAGTAGCTTCAAACATTTCTGGTATATGAAAAACATGTTTTTCAATGGCAAAAATCAATGAATATTGTAAATGCACAAACAGTAATATCTCCACATTGCAAGGTGCAATTCTGAAATTTTTAGCTTTTTCCTGTTAATCCTAGCATGATAAAGAAGATTCAAAGAGAGTGAGATGCCAGCTCCTTTCATTCAGTCAGTAGCTTCAAACATTTCTGGACGTTTTTCAATGGCAAAAATCAATGAATATTGTAAATGCACAAACAGTAATATCTCCACATTGCAAGGTGCAATTCTGAAATTTTTTGCTTTTTCCTGTTAATCCTAGCATGATAAAGAAGATTCCAAGAGAGTGAGATGCCAGCTCCTTTCATTCAGTCAGTAGCTTCAAACATTTCTGGTATATGAAAAACATGTTTTTCAATGGCAAAAATCAATGAATATTGTAAATGCACAAACAGTAATATCTCCACATTGCAAGGTGCAATTCTGAAATTTTTTGCTTTTTCCTGCTAATCCTAGCATGATAAAGAAGATTCAAAGAGAGTGAGATGCCAGCTCCTTTCATTCAGTCAGTAGCTTCAAACATTTATGGTATATGAAAAACATGTTTTTCAATGGCAAAAATCAATGAATATTGTAAATGCACAAACAGTAATATCTCCACATTGCAAGGTGCAATTCTGAAATTTTTTGCTTTTTCCTGCTAATCCTAGCATGATAAAGAAGATTCAAAGAGAGTGAGATGCCAGCTCCTTTCATTCAGTCAGTAGCTTCAAACATTTCTGGACGTTTTTCAATGGCAAAAATCAATGAATATTGTAAATGCACAAACAGTAATATCTCCACATTGTAAGGTGCAATTCTGAAATTTTTTGCTTTTTCCTGTTAATCCTAGCATGATAAAGAAGATTCAAAGAGAGTGAGATGCCAGCTCCTTTCATTCAGTCAGTAGCTTCAAACATTTCTGGTATATGAATAACATGATGTTTTTCAATGGCAAAAATCAATGAATATTGTAAATGCACAAACAGTAATATCTCCACATTGCAAGGTGCAATTCTGAAATTTTTTGCTTTTTCCTGCTAATCCTAGCATGATAAAGAAGATTCAAAGAGAGTGAGATGCCAGCTCCTTTCATTCAGTCAGTAGCTTCAAACATTTCTGGACGTTTTTCAATGGCAAAAATCAATGAATATTGTAAATGCACAAACAGTAATATCTCCACATTGCAAGGTGCAATTCTGAAATTTTTTGCTTTTTCCTGTTAATCCTAGCATGATAAAGAAGATTTAAAGAGAGTGAGATGCCAGCTCCTTTCATTCAGTCAGTAGCTTCAAACATTTCTGGTATATGAAAAACATGTTTTTCAATGGCAAAAATCAATGAATATTGTAAATGCACAAACAGTAATATCTCCACATTGCAAGGTGCAATTCTGAAATTTTTTGCTTTTTCCTGCTAATCCTAGCATGATAAAGAAGATTCAAAGAGAGTGAGATGCCAGCTCCTTTCATTCAGTCAGTAGCTTCAAACATTTCTGGTATATGAAAAACATGTTTTTCAATGGCAAAAATCAATGAATATTGTAAATGCACAAACAGTAATATCTCCACATTGCAAGGTGCAATTCTGAAATTTTTTGCTTTTTCCTGCTAATCCTAGCATGATAAAGAAGATTCAAAGAGAGTGAGATGCCAGCTCCTTTCATTCAGTCAGTAGCTTCAAACATTTCTGGACGTTTTTCAATGGCAAAAATCAATGAATATTGTAAATGCACAAACAGTAATATCTCCACATTGCAAGGTGCAATTCTGAAATTTTTTGCTTTTTCCTGCTAATCCTAGCATGATAAAGAAGATTCAAAGAGAGTGAGATGCCAGCTCCTTTCATTCAGTCAGTAGCTTCAAACATTTCTGGACGTTTTTCAATGGCAAAAATCAATGAATATTGTAAATGCACAAACAGTAATATCTCCACATTGCAAGGTGCAATTCTGAAATTTTTTGCTTTTTCCTGCTAATCCTAGCATGATAAAGAAGATTCAAAGAGAGTGAGATGCCAGCTCCTTTCATTCAGTCAGTAGCTTCAAACATTTCTGGTATATGAAAAACATGTTTTTCAATGGCAAAAATCAATGAATATTGTAAATGCACAAACAGTAATATCTCCACATTGCAAGGTGCAATTCTGAAATTTTTTGCTTTTTCCTGCTAATCCTAGCATGATAAAGAAGATTCAAAGAGAGTGAGATGCCAGCTCCTTTCATTCAGTCAGTAGCTTCAAACATTTCTGGACGTTTTTCAATGGCAAAAATCAATGAATATTGTAAATGCACAAACAGTAATATCTCCACATTGCAAGGTGCAATTCTGAAATTTTTTGCTTTTTCCTGTTAATCCTAGCATGATAAAGAAGATTCAAAGAGAGTGAGATGCCAGCTCCTTTCATTGTCAGTAGCTTCAAACATTTCTGGTATATGAAAAACATGTTTTTCAATGGCAAAAATCAATGAATATTGTAAATGCACAAACAGTAATATCTCCACATTGCAAGGTGCAATTCTGAAATTTTTTGCTTTTTCCTGTTAATCCTAGCATGATAAAGAAGATTCAAAGAGAGTGAGATGCCAGCTCCTTTCATTCAGTCAGTAGCTTCAAACATTTCTGGTATATGAAAAACATGTTTTTCAATGGCAAAAATCAATGAATATTGTAAATGCACAAACAGTAATATCTCCACATTGCAAGGTGCAATTCTGAAATATTTTGCTTTTTCCTGCTAATCCTAGCATGATAAAGAAGATTCAAAGAGAGTGAGATGCCAGCTCCTTTCATTCAGTCAGTAGCTTCAAACATTTCTGGTATATGAAAAACATGTTTTTCAATGGCAAAAATCAATGAATATTGTAAATGCACAAACAGTAATATCTCCACATTGCAAGGTGCAATTCTGAAATTTTTTGCTTTTTCCTGCTAATCCTAGCATGATAAAGAAGATTCAAAGAGAGTGAGATGCCAGCTCCTTTCATTCAGTCAGTAGCTTCAAACATTTCTGGACGTTTTTCAATGGCAAAAATCAATGAATATTGTAAATGCACAAACAGTAATATCTCCACATTGCAAGGTGCAATTCTGAAATTTTTTGCTTTTTCCTGCTAATCCTAGCATGATAAAGAAGATTCAAAGAGAGTGAGATGCCAGCTCCTTTCATTCAGTCAGTAGCTTCAAACATTTCTGGTATATGAAAAACATGTTTTTCAATGGCAAAAATCAATGAATATTGTAAATGCACAAACAGTAATATCTCCACATTGCAAGGTGCAATTCTGAAATTTTTTGCTTTTTCCTGTTAATCCTAGCATGATAAAGAAGATTCAAAGAGAGTGAGATGCCAGCTCCTTTCATTCAGTCAGTAGCTTCAAACATTTCTGGTATATGAAAAACATGTTTTTCAATGGCAAAAATCAATGAATATTGTAAATGCACAAACAGTAATATCTCCACATTGCAAGGTGCAATTCTGAAATTTTTTGCTTTTTCCTGCTAATCCTAGCATGATAAAGAAGATTCAAAGAGAGTGAGATGCCAGCTCCTTTCATTCAGTCAGTAGCTTCAAACATTTCTGGTATATGAAAAACATGTTTTTCAATGGCAAAAATCAATGAATATTGTAAATGCACAAACAGTAATATCTCCACATTGCAAGGTGCAATTCTGAAATTTTTTGCTTTTTCCTGCTAATCCTAGCATGATAAAGAAGATTCAAAGAGAGTGAGATGCCAGCTCCTTTCATTCAGTCAGTAGCTTCAAACATTTCTGGACGTTTTTCAATGGCAAAAATCAATGAATATTGTAAATGCACAAACAGTAATATCTCCACTTTGCAAGGTGCAATTCTGAAATTTTTTGCTTTTTCCTGTTAATCCTAGCATGATAAAGAAGATTCAAAGAGAGTGAGATGCCAGCTCCTTTCATTCAGTCAGTAGCTTCAAACATTTCTGGACGTTTTTCAATGGCAAAAATCAATGAATATTGTAAATGCACAAACAGTAATATCTCCACATTGCAAGGTGCAATTCTGAAATTTTTTGCTTTTTCCTGTTAATCCTAGCATGATAAAGAAGATTCAAAGAGAGTGAGATGCCAGCTCCTTTCATTCAGTCAGTAGCTTCAAACATTTCTGGTATATGAAAAACATGTTTTTCAATGGCAAAAATCAATGAATATTGTAAATGCACAAACAGTAATATCTCCACATTGCAAGGTGCAATTCTGAAATTTTTTGCTTTTTCCTGTTAATCCTAGCATGATAAAGAAGATTCAAAGAGAGTGAGATGCCAGCTCCTTTCATTCAGTCAGTAGCTTCAAACATTTCTGGTATATGAAAAACATGTTTTTCAATGGCAAAAATCAATGAATATTGTAAATGCACAAACAGTAATATCTCCACATTGCAAGGTGCAATTCTGAAATTTTTTGCTTTTTCCTGCTAATCCTAGCATGATAAAGAAGATTCAAAGAGAGTGAGATGCCAGCTCCTTTCATTCAGTCAGTAGCTTCAAACATTTCTGGTATATGAAAAACATGTTTTTCAATGGCAAAAATCAATGAATATTGTAAATGCACAAACAGTAATATCTCCACATTGCAAGGTTCAATTCTGAAATTTTTTGCTTTTTCCTGCTAATCCTAGCATGATAAAGAAAATTCAAAGAGAGGGAGATGCCAGCTCCTTTCATTCAGTCAGTAGCTTCAAACATTTCTGGTATATGAAAAACATGTTTTTCAATGGCAAAAATCAATGAATATTGTAAATGCACAAACAGTAATATCTCCACATTGCAAGGTGCAATTCTGAAATTTTTAGCTTTTTCCTGTTAATCCTAGCATGATAAAGAAGATTCAAAGAGAGTGAGATGCCAGCTCCTTTCATTCAGTCAGTAGCTTCAAACATTTCTGGACGTTTTTCAATGGCAAAAATCAATGAATATTGTAAATGCACAAACAGTAATATCTCCACATTGCAAGGTGCAATTCTGAAATTTTTTGCTTTTTCCTGTTAATCCTAGCATGATAAAGAAGATTCCAAGAGAGTGAGATGCCAGCTCCTTTCATTCAGTCAGTAGCTTCAAACATTTCTGGTATATGAAAAACATGTTTTTCAATGGCAAAAATCAATGAATATTGTAAATGCACAAACAGTAATATCTCCACATTGCAAGGTGCAATTCTGAAATTTTTTGCTTTTTCCTGCTAATCCTAGCATGATAAAGAAGATTCAAAGAGAGTGAGATGCCAGCTCCTTTCATTCAGTCAGTAGCTTCAAACATTTATGGTATATGAAAAACATGTTTTTCAATGGCAAAAATCAATGAATATTGTAAATGCACAAACAGTAATATCTCCACATTGCAAGGTGCAATTCTGAAATTTTTTGCTTTTTCCTGCTAATCCTAGCATGATAAAGAAGATTCAAAGAGAGTGAGATGCCAGCTCCTTTCATTCAGTCAGTAGCTTCAAACATTTCTGGACGTTTTTCAATGGCAAAAATCAATGAATATTGTAAATGCACAAACAGTAATATCTCCACATTGTAAGGTGCAATTCTGAAATTTTTTGCTTTTTCCTGTTAATCCTAGCATGATAAAGAAGATTCAAAGAGAGTGAGATGCCAGCTCCTTTCATTCAGTCAGTAGCTTCAAACATTTCTGGTATATGAATAACATGATGTTTTTCAATGGCAAAAATCAATGAATATTGTAAATGCACAAACAGTAATATCTCCACATTGCAAGGTGCAATTCTGAAATTTTTTGCTTTTTCCTGCTAATCCTAGCATGATAAAGAAGATTCAAAGAGAGTGAGATGCCAGCTCCTTTCATTCAGTCAGTAGCTTCAAACATTTCTGGACGTTTTTCAATGGCAAAAATCAATGAATATTGTAAATGCACAAACAGTAATATCTCCACATTGCAAGGTGCAATTCTGAAATTTTTTGCTTTTTCCTGTTAATCCTAGCATGATAAAGAAGATTTAAAGAGAGTGAGATGCCAGCTCCTTTCATTCAGTCAGTAGCTTCAAACATTTCTGGTATATGAAAAACATGTTTTTCAATGGCAAAAATCAATGAATATTGTAAATGCACAAACAGTAATATCTCCACATTGCAAGGTGCAATTCTGAAATTTTTTGCTTTTTCCTGCTAATCCTAGCATGATAAAGAAGATTCAAAGAGAGTGAGATGCCAGCTCCTTTCATTCAGTCAGTAGCTTCAAACATTTCTGGTATATGAAAAACATGTTTTTCAATGGCAAAAATCAATGAATATTGTAAATGCACAAACAGTAATATCTCCACATTGCAAGGTGCAATTCTGAAATTTTTTGCTTTTTCCTGCTAATCCTAGCATGATAAAGAAGATTCAAAGAGAGTGAGATGCCAGCTCCTTTCATTCAGTCAGTAGCTTCAAACATTTCTGGACGTTTTTCAATGGCAAAAATCAATGAATATTGTAAATGCACAAACAGTAATATCTCCACATTGCAAGGTGCAATTCTGAAATTTTTTGCTTTTTCCTGCTAATCCTAGCATGATAAAGAAGATTCAAAGAGAGTGAGATGCCAGCTCCTTTCATTCAGTCAGTAGCTTCAAACATTTCTGGACGTTTTTCAATGGCAAAAATCAATGAATATTGTAAATGCACAAACAGTAATATCTCCACATTGCAAGGTGCAATTCTGAAATTTTTTGCTTTTTCCTGCTAATCCTAGCATGATAAAGAAGATTCAAAGAGAGTGAGATGCCAGCTCCTTTCATTCAGTCAGTAGCTTCAAACATTTCTGGTATATGAAAAACATGTTTTTCAATGGCAAAAATCAATGAATATTGTAAATGCACAAACAGTAATATCTCCACATTGCAAGGTGCAATTCTGAAATTTTTTGCTTTTTCCTGCTAATCCTAGCATGATAAAGAAGATTCAAAGAGAGTGAGATGCCAGCTCCTTTCATTCAGTCAGTAGCTTCAAACATTTCTGGACGTTTTTCAATGGCAAAAATCAATGAATATTGTAAATGCACAAACAGTAATATCTCCACATTGCAAGGTGCAATTCTGAAATTTTTTGCTTTTTCCTGTTAATCCTAGCATGATAAAGAAGATTCAAAGAGAGTGAGATGCCAGCTCCTTTCATTCAGTCAGTAGCTTCAAACATTTCTGGTATATGAAAAACATGTTTTTCAATGGCAAAAATCAATGAATATTGTAAATGCACAAACAGTAATATCTCCACATTGCAAGGTGCAATTCTGAAATATTTTGCTTTTTCCTGCTAATCCTAGCATGATAAAGAAGATTCAAAGAGAGTGAGATGCCAGCTCCTTTCATTCAGTCAGTAGCTTCAAACATTTCTGGTATATGAAAAACATGTTTTTCAATGGCAAAAATCAATGAATATTGTAAATGCACAAACAGTAATATCTCCACATTGCAAGGTGCAATTCTGAAATTTTTTGCTTTTTCCTGCTAATCCTAGCATGATAAAGAAGATTCAAAGAGAGTGAGATGCCAGCTCCTTTCATTCAGTCAGTAGCTTCAAACATTTCTGGACGTTTTTCAATGGCAAAAATCAATGAATATTGTAAATGCACAAACAGTAATATCTCCACATTGCAAGGTGCAATTCTGAAATTTTTTGCTTTTTCCTGCTAATCCTAGCATGATAAAGAAGATTCAAAGAGAGTGAGATGCCAGCTCCTTTCATTCAGTCAGTAGCTTCAAACATTTCTGGTATATGAAAAACATGTTTTTCAATGGCAAAAATCAATGAATATTGTAAATGCACAAACAGTAATATCTCCACATTGCAAGGTGCAATTCTGAAATTTTTTGCTTTTTCCTGTTAATCCTAGCATGATAAAGAAGATTCAAAGAGAGTGAGATGCCAGCTCCTTTCATTCAGTCAGTAGCTTCAAACATTTCTGGTATATGAAAAACATGTTTTTCAATGGCAAAAATCAATGAATATTGTAAATGCACAAACAGTAATATCTCCACATTGCAAGGTGCAATTCTGAAATTTTTTGCTTTTTCCTGTTAATCCTAGCATGATAAAGAAGATTCAAAGAGAGTGAGATGCCAGCTCCTTTCATTCAGTCAGTAGCTTCAAACATTTCTGGTATATCAAAAACATGTTTTTCAATGGCAAAAATCAATGAATATTGTAAATGCACAAACAGTAATATCTCCACATTGCAAGGTGCAATTCTGAAATTTTTTGCTTTTTCCTACTTATCCTAGCATGATAAAGAAGATTCAAAGAGAGTGAGATGCCAGCTCCTTTCATTCAGTCAGTAGCTTCAAACATTTCTGGACATTTTTCAATGGCAAAAATCAATGAATATTGTAAATGCACAAACAGTAATATCTCCACATTGCAAGGTGCAATTCTGAAATTTTTTGCTTTTTCCTGTTAATCCTAGCATGATAAAGAAGATTCAAAGAGAGTGAGATGCCAGCTCCTTTCATTCAGTCAGTAGCTTCAAACATTTCTGGTATATGAAAAACATGTTTTTCAATGGCAAAAATCAATGAATATTGTAAATGCACAAACAGTAATATCTCCACATTGCAAGGTGCAATTCTGAAATTTTTTGCTTTTTCCTGCTAATCCTAGCATGATAAAGAAGATTCAAAGAGAGTGAGATGCCAGCTCCTTTCATTCAGTCAGTAGCTTCAAACATTTCTGGTATATGAAAAACATGTTTTTCAATGGCAAAAATCAATGAATATTGTAAATGCACAAACAGTAATATCTCCACATTGCAAGGTGCAATTCTGAAATTTTTTGCTTTTTCCTGCTAATCCTAGCATGATAAAGAAGATTCAAAGAGAGTGAGATGCCAGTTCCTTTCATTCAGTCAGTAGCTTCAAACATTTCTGGACGTTTTTCAATGGCAAAAATCAATGAATATTGTAAATGCACAAACAGTAATATCTCCACATTGCAAGGTGCAATTCTGAAATTTTTTGCTTTTTCCTGTTAATCCTAGCATGATAAAGAAGATTCAAAGAGAGTGAGATGCCAGCTCCTTTCATTCAGTCAGTAGCTTCAAACATTTCTGGACGTTTTTCAATGGCAAAAATCAATGAATATTGTAAATGCACAAACAGTAATATCTCCACATTGCAAGGTGCAATTCTGAAATTTTTTGCTTTTTCCTGCTAATCCTAGCATGATAAAGAAGATTCAAAGAGAGTGAGATGCCAGCTCCTTTCATTCAGTCAGTAGCTTCAAACATTTCTGGACGTTTTTCAATGGCAAAAATCAATGAATATTGTAAATGCACAAACAGTAATATCTCCACATTGCAAGGTGCAATTCTGAAATTTTTTGCTTTTTCCTGTTAATCCTAGCATGATAAAGAAGATTTAAAGAGAGTGAGATGCCAGCTCCTTTCATTCAGTCAGTAGCTTCAAACATTTCTGGTATATGAAAAACATGTTTTTCAATGGCAAAAATCAATGAATATTGTAAATGCACAAACAGTAATATCTCCACATTGCAAGGTGCAATTCTGAAATTTTTTGCTTTTTCCTGCTAATCCTAGCATGATAAAGAAGATTCAAAGAGAGTGAGATGCCAGCTCCTTTCATTCAGTCAGTAGCTTCAAACATTTCTGGTATATGAAAAACATGTTTTTCAATGGCAAAAATCAATGAATATTGTAAATGCACAAACAGTAATATCTCCACATTGCAAGGTGCAATTCTGAAATTTTTTGCTTTTTCCTGCTAATCCTAGCATGATAAAGAAGATTCAAAGAGAGTGAGATGCCAGCTCCTTTCATTCAGTCAGTAGCTTCAAACATTTCTGGACGTTTTTCAATGGCAAAAATCAATGAATATTGTAAATGCACAAACAGTAATATCTCCACATTGCAAGGTGCAATTCTGAAATTTTTTGCTTTTTCCTGCTAATCCTAGCATGATAAAGAAGATTCAAAGAGAGTGAGATGCCAGCTCCTTTCATTCAGTCAGTAGCTTCAAACATTTCTGGACGTTTTTCAATGGCAAAAATCAATGAATATTGTAAATGCACAAACAGTAATATCTCCACATTGCAAGGTGCAATTCTGAAATTTTTTGCTTTTTCCTGCTAATCCTAGCATGATAAAGAAGATTCAAAGAGAGTGAGATGCCAGCTCCTTTCATTCAGTCAGTAGCTTCAAACATTTCTGGTATATGAAAAACATGTTTTTCAATGGCAAAAATCAATGAATATTGTAAATGCACAAACAGTAATATCTCCACATTGCAAGGTGCAATTCTGAAATTTTTTGCTTTTTCCTGCTAATCCTAGCATGATAAAGAAGATTCAAAGAGAGTGAGATGCCAGCTCCTTTCATTCAGTCAGTAGCTTCAAACATTTCTGGACGTTTTTCAATGGCAAAAATCAATGAATATTGTAAATGCACAAACAGTAATATCTCCACATTGCAAGGTGCAATTCTGAAATTTTTTGCTTTTTCCTGTTAATCCTAGCATGATAAAGAAGATTCAAAGAGAGTGAGATGCCAGCTCCTTTCATTGTCAGTAGCTTCAAACATTTCTGGTATATGAAAAACATGTTTTTCAATGGCAAAAATCAATGAATATTGTAAATGCACAAACAGTAATATCTCCACATTGCAAGGTGCAATTCTGAAATTTTTTGCTTTTTCCTGTTAATCCTAGCATGATAAAGAAGATTCAAAGAGAGTGAGATGCCAGCTCCTTTCATTCAGTCAGTAGCTTCAAACATTTCTGGTATATGAAAAACATGTTTTTCAATGGCAAAAATCAATGAATATTGTAAATGCACAAACAGTAATATCTCCACATTGCAAGGTGCAATTCTGAAATATTTTGCTTTTTCCTGCTAATCCTAGCATGATAAAGAAGATTCAAAGAGAGTGAGATGCCAGCTCCTTTCATTCAGTCAGTAGCTTCAAACATTTCTGGTATATGAAAAACATGTTTTTCAATGGCAAAAATCAATGAATATTGTAAATGCACAAACAGTAATATCTCCACATTGCAAGGTGCAATTCTGAAATTTTTTGCTTTTTCCTGCTAATCCTAGCATGATAAAGAAGATTCAAAGAGAGTGAGATGCCAGCTCCTTTCATTCAGTCAGTAGCTTCAAACATTTCTGGACGTTTTTCAATGGCAAAAATCAATGAATATTGTAAATGCACAAACAGTAATATCTCCACATTGCAAGGTGCAATTCTGAAATTTTTTGCTTTTTCCTGCTAATCCTAGCATGATAAAGAAGATTCAAAGAGAGTGAGATGCCAGCTCCTTTCATTCAGTCAGTAGCTTCAAACATTTCTGGTATATGAAAAACATGTTTTTCAATGGCAAAAATCAATGAATATTGTAAATGCACAAACAGTAATATCTCCACATTGCAAGGTGCAATTCTGAAATTTTTTGCTTTTTCCTGTTAATCCTAGCATGATAAAGAAGATTCAAAGAGAGTGAGATGCCAGCTCCTTTCATTCAGTCAGTAGCTTCAAACATTTCTGGTATATGAAAAACATGTTTTTCAATGGCAAAAATCAATGAATATTGTAAATGCACAAACAGTAATATCTCCACATTGCAAGGTGCAATTCTGAAATTTTTTGCTTTTTCCTGTTAATCCTAGCATGATAAAGAAGATTCAAAGAGAGTGAGATGCCAGCTCCTTTCATTCAGTCAGTAGCTTCAAACATTTCTGGTATATCAAAAACATGTTTTTCAATGGCAAAAATCAATGAATATTGTAAATGCACAAACAGTAATATCTCCACATTGCAAGGTGCAATTCTGAAATTTTTTGCTTTTTCCTACTTATCCTAGCATGATAAAGAAGATTCAAAGAGAGTGAGATGCCAGCTCCTTTCATTCAGTCAGTAGCTTCAAACATTTCTGGACATTTTTCAATGGCAAAAATCAATGAATATTGTAAATGCACAAACAGTAATATCTCCACATTGCAAGGTGCAATTCTGAAATTTTTTGCTTTTTCCTGTTAATCCTAGCATGATAAAGAAGATTCAAAGAGAGTGAGATGCCAGCTCCTTTCATTCAGTCAGTAGCTTCAAACATTTCTGGTATATGAAAAACATGTTTTTCAATGGCAAAAATCAATGAATATTGTAAATGCACAAACAGTAATATCTCCACATTGCAAGGTGCAATTCTGAAATTTTTTGCTTTTTCCTGCTAATCCTAGCATGATAAAGAAGATTCAAAGAGAGTGAGATGCCAGCTCCTTTCATTCAGTCAGTAGCTTCAAACATTTCTGGTATATGAAAAACATGTTTTTCAATGGCAAAAATCAATGAATATTGTAAATGCACAAACAGTAATATCTCCACATTGCAAGGTGCAATTCTGAAATTTTTTGCTTTTTCCTGCTAATCCTAGCATGATAAAGAAGATTCAAAGAGAGTGAGATGCCAGTTCCTTTCATTCAGTCAGTAGCTTCAAACATTTCTGGACGTTTTTCAATGGCAAAAATCAATGAATATTGTAAATGCACAAACAGTAATATCTCCACATTGCAAGGTGCAATTCTGAAATTTTTTGCTTTTTCCTGTTAATCCTAGCATGATAAAGAAGATTCAAAGAGAGTGAGATGCCAGCTCCTTTCATTCAGTCAGTAGCTTCAAACATTTCTGGACGTTTTTCAATGGCAAAAATCAATGAATATTGTAAATGCACAAACAGTAATATCTCCACATTGCAAGGTGCAATTCTGAAATTTTTTGCTTTTTCCTGTTAATCCTAGCATGATAAAGAAGATTCAAAGAGAGTGAGATGCCAGCTCCTTTCATTCAGTCAGTAGCTTCAAACATTTCTGGTATATGAAAAACATGTTTTTCAATGGCAAAAATCAATGAATATTGTAAATGCACAAACAGTAATATCTCCACATTGCAAGGTGCAATTCTGAAATTTTTTGCTTTTTCCTGTTAATCCTAGCATGATAAAGAAGATTCAAAGAGAGTGAGATGCCAGCTCCTTTCATTCAGTCAGTAGCTTCAAACATTTCTGGTATATGAAAAACATGTTTTTCAATGGCAAAAATCAATGAATATTGTAAATGCACAAACAGTAATATCTCCACATTGCAAGGTGCAATTCTGAAATTTTTTGCTTTTTCCTGCTAATCCTAGCATGATAAAGAAGATTCAAAGAGAGTGAGATGCCAGCTCCTTTCATTCAGTCAGTAGCTTCAAACATTTCTGGACGTTTTTCAATGGCAAAAATCAATGAATATTGTAAATGCACAAACAGTAATATCTCCACATTGTAAGGTGCAATTCTGAAATTTTTTGCTTTTTCCTGTTAATCCTAGCATGATAAAGAAGATTCAAAGAGAGTGAGATGCCAGCTCCTTTCATTCAGTCAGTAGCTTCAAACATTTCTGGTATATGAATAACATGATGTTTTTCAATGGCAAAAATCAATGAATATTGTAAATGCACAAACAGTAATATCTCCACATTGCAAGGTGCAATTCTGAAATTTTTTGCTTTTTCCTGCTAATCCTAGCATGATAAAGAAGATTCAAAGAGAGTGAGATGCCAGCTCCTTTCATTCAGTCAGTAGCTTCAAACATTTCTGGACGTTTTTCAATGGCAAAAATCAATGAATATTGTAAATGCACAAACAGTAATATCTCCACATTGCAAGGTGCAATTCTGAAATTTTTTGCTTTTTCCTGTTAATCCTAGCATGATAAAGAAGATTTAAAGAGAGTGAGATGCCAGCTCCTTTCATTCAGTCAGTAGCTTCAAACATTTCTGGTATATGAAAAACATGTTTTTCAATGGCAAAAATCAATGAATATTGTAAATGCACAAACAGTAATATCTCCACATTGCAAGGTGCAATTCTGAAATTTTTTGCTTTTTCCTGCTAATCCTAGCATGATAAAGAAGATTCAAAGAGAGTGAGATGCCAGCTCCTTTCATTCAGTCAGTAGCTTCAAACATTTCTGGTATATGAAAAACATGTTTTTCAATGGCAAAAATCAATGAATATTGTAAATGCACAAACAGTAATATCTCCACATTGCAAGGTGCAATTCTGAAATTTTTTGCTTTTTCCTGCTAATCCTAGCATGATAAAGAAGATTCAAAGAGAGTGAGATGCCAGCTCCTTTCATTCAGTCAGTAGCTTCAAACATTTCTGGACGTTTTTCAATGGCAAAAATCAATGAATATTGTAAATGCACAAACAGTAATATCTCCACATTGCAAGGTGCAATTCTGAAATTTTTTGCTTTTTCCTGTTAATCCTAGCATGATAAAGAAGATTCAAAGAGAGTGAGATGCCAGCTCCTTTCATTGTCAGTAGCTTCAAACATTTCTGGTATATGAAAAACATGTTTTTCAATGGCAAAAATCAATGAATATTGTAAATGCACAAACAGTAATATCTCCACATTGCAAGGTGCAATTCTGAAATTTTTTGCTTTTTCCTGTTAATCCTAGCATGATAAAGAAGATTCAAAGAGAGTGAGATGCCAGCTCTTTTCATTCAGTCAGTAGCTTCAAACATTTCTGGTATATGAAAAACATGTTTTTCAATGGCAAAAATCAATGAATATTGTAAATGCACAAACAGTAATATCTCCACATTGCAAGGTGCAATTCTGAAATATTTTGCTTTTTCCTGCTAATCCTCGCATGATAAAGAAGATTCAAAGAGAGTGAGATGCCAGCTCCTTTCATTCAGTCAGTAGCTTCAAACATTTCTGGTATATGAATAACATGATGTTTTTCAATGGCAAAAATCAATGAATATTGTAAATGCACAAACAGTAATATCTCCACATTGCAAGGTGCAATTCTGAAATTTTTTGCTTTTTCCTGCTAATCCTAGCATGATAAAGAAGATTCAAAGAGAGTGAGATGCCAGCTCCTTTCATTCAGTCAGTAGCTTCAAACATTTCTGGACGTTTTTCAATGGCAAAAATCAATGAATATTGTAAATGCACAAACAGTAATATCTCCACATTGCAAGGTGCAATTCTGAAATGTTTTGCTTTTTCCTGCTAATCCTAGCATGATAAAGAAGATTCAAAGAGAGTGAGATGCCAGCTCCTTTCATTCAGTCAGTAGCTTCAAACATTTCTGGTATATGAAAAACATGTTTTTCAATGGCAAAAATCAATGAATATTGTAAATGCACAAACAGTAATATCTCCACATTGCAAGGTGCAATTCTGAAATTTTTTGCTTTTTCCTGTTAATCCTAGCATGATAAAGAAGATTCAAAGAGAGTGAGATGCCAGCTCCTTTCATTCAGTCAGTAGCTTCAAACATTTCTGGTATATGAAAAACATGTTTTTCAATGGCAAAAATCAATGAATATTGTAAATGCACAAACAGTAATATCTCCACATTGCAAGGTGCAATTCTGAAATTTTTAGCTTTTTCCTGTTAATCCTAGCATGATAAAGAAGATTCAAAGAGAGTGAGATGCCAGCTCCTTTCATTCAGTCAGTAGCTTCAAACATTTCTGGACGTTTTTCAATGGCAAAAATCAATGAATATTGTAAATGCACAAACAGTAATATCTCCACATTGCAAGGTGCAATTCTGAAATTTTTTGCTTTTTCCTGTTAATCCTAGCATGATAAAGAAGATTCCAAGAGAGTGAGATGCCAGCTCCTTTCATTCAGTCAGTAGCTTCAAACATTTCTGGTATATGAAAAACATGTGTTTCAATGGCAAAAATCAATGAATATTGTAAATGCACAAACAGTAATATCTCCACATTGCAAGGTGCAATTCTGAAATTTTTTGCTTTTTCCTGCTAATCCTAGCATGATAAAGAAGATTCAAAGAGAGTGAGATGCCAGCTCCTTTCATTCAGTCAGTAGCTTCAAACATTTATGGTATATGAAAAACATGTTTTTCAATGGCAAAAATCAATGAATATTGTAAATGCACAAACAGTAATATCTCCACATTGCAAGGTGCAATTCTGAAATTTTTTGCTTTTTCCTGCTAATCCTAGCATGATAAAGAAGATTCAAAGAGAGTGAGATGCCAGCTCCTTTCATTCAGTCAGTAGCTTCAAACATTTCTGGACGTTTTTCAATGGCAAAAATCAATGAATATTGTAAATGCACAAACAGTAATATCTCCACATTGTAAGGTGCAATTCTGAAATTTTTTGCTTTTTCCTGTTAATCCTAGCATGATAAAGAAGATTCAAAGAGAGTGAGATGCCAGCTCCTTTCATTCAGTCAGTAGCTTCAAACATTTCTGGTATATGAATAACATGATGTTTTTCAATGGCAAAAATCAATGAATATTGTAAATGCACAAACAGTAATATCTCCACATTGCAAGGTGCAATTCTGAAATTTTTTGCTTTTTCCTGCTAATCCTAGCATGATAAAGAAGATTCAAAGAGAGTGAGATGCCAGCTCCTTTCATTCAGTCAGTAGCTTCAAACATTTCTGGACGTTTTTCAATGGCAAAAATCAATGAATATTGTAAATGCACAAACAGTAATATCTCCACATTGCAAGGTGCAATTCTGAAATTTTTTGCTTTTTCCTGTTAATCCTAGCATGATAAAGAAGATTTAAAGAGAGTGAGATGCCAGCTCCTTTCATTCAGTCAGTAGCTTCAAACATTTCTGGTATATGAAAAACATGTTTTTCAATGGCAAAAATCAATGAATATTGTAAATGCACAAACAGTAATATCTCCACATTGCAAGGTGCAATTCTGAAATGTTTTGCTTTTTCCTGCTAATCCTAGCATGATAAAGAAGATTCAAAGAGAGTGAGATGCCAGCTCCTTTCATTCAGTCAGTAGCTTCAAACATTTCTGGTATATGAAAAACATGTTTTTCAATGGCAAAAATCAATGAATATTGTAAATGCACAAACAGTAATATCTCCACATTGCAAGGTGCAATTCTGAAATTTTTTGCTTTTTCCTGCTAATCCTAGCATGATAAAGAAGATTCAAAGAGAGTGAGATGCCAGCTCCTTTCATTCAGTCAGTAGCTTCAAACATTTCTGGACGTTTTTCAATGGCAAAAATCAATGAATATTGTAAATGCACAAACAGTAATATCTCCACATTGCAAGGTGCAATTCTGAAATTTTTTGCTTTTTCCTGCTAATCCTAGCATGATAAAGAAGATTCAAAGAGAGTGAGATGCCAGCTCCTTTCATTCAGTCAGTAGCTTCAAACATTTCTGGACGTTTTTCAATGGCAAAAATCAATGAATATTGTAAATGCACAAACAGTAATATCTCCACATTGCAAGGTGCAATTCTGAAATTTTTTGCTTTTTCCTGCTAATCCTAGCATGATAAAGAAGATTCAAAGAGAGTGAGATGCCAGCTCCTTTCATTCAGTCAGTAGCTTCAAACATTTCTGGTATATGAAAAACATGTTTTTCAATGGCAAAAATCAATGAATATTGTAAATGCACAAACAGTAATATCTCCACATTGCAAGGTGCAATTCTGAAATTTTTTGCTTTTTCCTGCTAATCCTAGCATGATAAAGAAGATTCAAAGAGAGTGAGATGCCAGCTCCTTTCATTCAGTCAGTAGCTTCAAACATTTCTGGACGTTTTTCAATGGCAAAAATCAATGAATATTGTAAATGCACAAACAGTAATATCTCCACATTGCAAGGTGCAATTCTGAAATTTTTTGCTTTTTCCTGTTAATCCTAGCATGATAAAGAAGATTCAAAGAGAGTGAGATGCCAGCTCCTTTCATTGTCAGTAGCTTCAAACATTTCTGGTATATGAAAAACATGTTTTTCAATGGCAAAAATCAATGAATATTGTAAATGCACAAACAGTAATATCTCCACATTGCAAGGTGCAATTCTGAAATTTTTTGCTTTTTCCTGTTAATCCTAGCATGATAAAGAAGATTCAAAGAGAGTGAGATGCCAGCTCCTTTCATTCAGTCAGTAGCTTCAAACATTTCTGGTATATGAAAAACATGTTTTTCAATGGCAAAAATCAATGAATATTGTAAATGCACAAACAGTAATATCTCCACATTGCAAGGTGCAATTCTGAAATATTTTGCTTTTTCCTGCTAATCCTAGCATGATAAAGAAGATTCAAAGAGAGTGAGATGCCAGCTCCTTTCATTCAGTCAGTAGCTTCAAACATTTCTGGTATATGAAAAACATGTTTTTCAATGGCAAAAATCAATGAATATTGTAAATGCACAAACAGTAATATCTCCACATTGCAAGGTGCAATTCTGAAATTTTTTGCTTTTTCCTGCTAATCCTAGCATGATAAAGAAGATTCAAAGAGAGTGAGATGCCAGCTCCTTTCATTCAGTCAGTAGCTTCAAACATTTCTGGACGTTTTTCAATGGCAAAAATCAATGAATATTGTAAATGCACAAACAGTAATATCTCCACATTGCAAGGTGCAATTCTGAAATTTTTTGCTTTTTCCTGTTAATCCTAGCATGATAAAGAAGATTTAAAGAGAGTGAGATGCCAGCTCCTTTCATTCAGTCAGTAGCTTCAAACATTTCTGGTATATGAAAAACATGTTTTTCAATGGCAAAAATCAATGAATATTGTAAATGCACAAACAGTAATATCTCCACATTGCAAGGTGCAATTCTGAAATGTTTTGCTTTTTCCTGCTAATCCTAGCATGATAAAGAAGATTCAAAGAGAGTGAGATGCCAGCTCCTTTCATTCAGTCAGTAGCTTCAAACATTTCTGGTATATGAAAAACATGTTTTTCAATGGCAAAAATCAATGAATATTGTAAATGCACAAACAGTAATATCTCCACATTGCAAGGTGCAATTCTGAAATTTTTTGCTTTTTCCTGCTAATCCTAGCATGATAAAGAAGATTCAAAGAGAGTGAGATGCCAGCTCCTTTCATTCAGTCAGTAGCTTCAAACATTTCTGGACGTTTTTCAATGGCAAAAATCAATGAATATTGTAAATGCACAAACAGTAATATCTCCACATTGCAAGGTGCAATTCTGAAATTTTTTGCTTTTTCCTGCTAATCCTAGCATGATAAAGAAGATTCAAAGAGAGTGAGATGCCAGCTCCTTTCATTCAGTCAGTAGCTTCAAACATTTCTGGACGTTTTTCAATGGCAAAAATCAATGAATATTGTAAATGCACAAACAGTAATATCTCCACATTGCAAGGTGCAATTCTGAAATTTTTTGCTTTTTCCTGCTAATCCTAGCATGATAAAGAAGATTCAAAGAGAGTGAGATGCCAGCTCCTTTCATTCAGTCAGTAGCTTCAAACATTTCTGGTATATGAAAAACATGTTTTTCAATGGCAAAAATCAATGAATATTGTAAATGCACAAACAGTAATATCTCCACATTGCAAGGTGCAATTCTGAAATTTTTTGCTTTTTCCTGCTAATCCTAGCATGATAAAGAAGACTCAAAGAGAGTGAGATGCCAGCTCCTTTCATTCAGTCAGTAGCTTCAAACATTTCTGGACGTTTTTCAATGGCAAAAATCAATGAATATTGTAAATGCACAAACAGTAATATCTCCACATTGCAAGGTGCAATTCTGAAATTTTTTGCTTTTTCCTGTTAATCCTAGCATGATAAAGAAGATTCAAAGAGAGTGAGATGCCAGCTCCTTTCATTGTCAGTAGCTTCAAACATTTCTGGTATATGAAAAACATGTTTTTCAATGGCAAAAATCAATGAATATTGTAAATGCACAAACAGTAATATCTCCACATTGCAAGGTGCAATTCTGAAATTTTTTGCTTTTTCCTGTTAATCCTAGCATGATAAAGAAGATTCAAAGAGAGTGAGATGCCAGCTCCTTTCATTCAGTCAGTAGCTTCAAACATTTCTGGTATATGAAAAACATGTTTTTCAATGGCAAAAATCAATGAATATTGTAAATGCACAAACAGTAATATCTCCACATTGCAAGGTGCAATTCTGAAATATTTTGCTTTTTCCTGCTAATCCTAGCATGATAAAGAAGATTCAAAGAGAGTGAGATGCCAGCTCCTTTCATTCAGTCAGTAGCTTCAAACATTTCTGGTATATGAAAAACATGTTTTTCAATGGCAAAAATCAATGAATATTGTAAATGCACAAACAGTAATATCTCCACATTGCAAGGTGCAATTCTGAAATTTTTTGCTTTTTCCTGCTAATCCTAGCATGATAAAGAAGATTCAAAGAGAGTGAGATGCCAGCTCCTTTCATTCAGTCAGTAGCTTCAAACATTTCTGGTATATGAAAAACATGTTTTTCAATGGCAAAAATCAATGAATATTGTAAATGCACAAACAGTAATATCTCCACATTGCAAGGTGCAATTCTGAAATTTTTTGCTTTTTCCTGCTAATCCTAGCATGATAAAGAAGATTCAAAGAGAGTGAGATGCCAGCTCCTTTCATTCAGTCAGTAGCTTCAAACATTTCTGGACGTTTTTCAATGGCAAAAATCAATGAATATTGTAAATGCACAAACAGTAATATCTCCACATTGCAAGGTGCAATTCTGAAATTTTTTGCTTTTTCCTGTTAATCCTAGCATGATAAAGAAGATTCAAAGAGAGTGAGATGCCAGCTCCTTTCATTGTCAGTAGCTTCAAACATTTCTGGTATATGAAAAACATGTTTTTCAATGGCAAAAATCAATGAATATTGTAAATGCACAAACAGTAATATCTCCACATTGCAAGGTGCAATTCTGAAATTTTTTGCTTTTTCCTGTTAATCCTAGCATGATAAAGAAGATTCAAAGAGAGTGAGATGCCAGCTCCTTTCATTCAGTCAGTAGCTTCAAACATTTCTGGTATATGAAAAACATGTTTTTCAATGGCAAAAATCAATGAATATTGTAAATGCACAAACAGTAATATCTCCACATTGCAAGGTGCAATTCTGAAATATTTTGCTTTTTCCTGCTAATCCTAGCATGATAAAGAAGATTCAAAGAGAGTGAGATGCCAGCTCCTTTCATTCAGTCAGTAGCTTCAAACATTTCTGGTATATGAAAAACATGTTTTTCAATGGCAAAAATCAATGAATATTGTAAATGCACAAACAGTAATATCTCCACATTGCAAGGTGCAATTCTGAAATTTTTTGCTTTTTCCTGCTAATCCTAGCATGATAAAGAAGATTCAAAGAGAGTGAGATGCCAGCTCCTTTCATTCAGTCAGTAGCTTCAAACATTTCTGGTATATCAAAAACATGTTTTTCAATGGCAAAAATCAATGAATATTGTAAATGCACAAACAGTAATATCTCCACATTGCAAGGTGCAATTCTGAAATTTTTTGCTTTTTCCTACTTATCCTAGCATGATAAAGAAGATTCAAAGAGAGTGAGATGCCAGCTCCTTTCATTCAGTCAGTAGCTTCAAACATTTCTGGACGTTTTTCAATGGCAAAAATCAATGAATATTGTAAATGCACAAACAGTAATATCTCCACATTGCAAGGTGCAATTCTGAAATTTTTTGCTTTTTCCTGTTAATCCTAGCATGATAAAGAAGATTCAAAGAGAGTGAGATGCCAGCTCCTTTCATTCAGTCAGTAGCTTCAAACATTTCTGGTATATGAAAAACATGTTTTTCAATGGCAAAAATCAATGAATATTGTAAATGCACAAACAGTAATATCTCCACATTGCAAGGTGCAATTCTGAAATTTTTTGCTTTTTCCTGCTAATCCTAGCATGATAAAGAAGATTCAAAGAGAGTGAGATGCCAGCTCCTTTCATTCAGTCAGTAGCTTCAAACATTTCTGGTATATGAAAAACATGTTTTTCAATGGCAAAAATCAATGAATATTGTAAATGCACAAACAGTAATATCTCCACATTGCAAGGTGCAATTCTGAAATTTTTTGCTTTTTCCTGCTAATCCTAGCATGATAAAGAAGATTCAAAGAGAGTGAGATGCCAGTTCCTTTCATTCAGTCAGTAGCTTCAAACATTTCTGGACGTTTTTCAATGGCAAAAATCAATGAATATTGTAAATGCACAAACAGTAATATCTCCACATTGCAAGGTGCAATTCTGAAATTTTTTGCTTTTTCCTGTTAATCCTAGCATGATAAAGAAGATTCAAAGAGAGTGAGATGCCAGCTCCTTTCATTCAGTCAGTAGCTTCAAACATTTCTGGACGTTTTTCAATGGCAAAAATCAATGAATATTGTAAATGCACAAACAGTAATATCTCCACATTGCAAGGTGCAATTCTGAAATTTTTTGCTTTTTCCTGTTAATCCTAGCATGATAAAGAAGATTCAAAGAGAGTGAGATGCCAGCTCCTTTCATTCAGTCAGTAGCTTCAAACATTTCTGGTATATGAAAAACATGTTTTTCAATGGCAAAAATCAATGAATATTGTAAATGCACAAACAGTAATATCTCCACATTGCAAGGTGCAATTCTGAAATATTTTGCTTTTTCCTGCTAATCCTAGCATGATAAAGAAGATTCAAAGAGAGTGAGATGCCAGCTCCTTTCATTCAGTCAGTAGCTTCAAACATTTCTGGTATATGAAAAACATGTTTTTCAATGGCAAAAATCAATGAATATTGTAAATGCACAAACAGTAATATCTCCACATTGCAAGGTGCAATTCTGAAATTTTTTGCTTTTTCCTGCTAATCCTAGCATGATAAAGAAGATTCAAAGAGAGTGAGATGCCAGCTCCTTTCATTCAGTCAGTAGCTTCAAACATTTCTGGTATATCAAAAACATGTTTTTCAATGGCAAAAATCAATGAATATTGTAAATGCACAAACAGTAATATCTCCACATTGCAAGGTGCAATTCTGAAATTTTTTGCTTTTTCCTACTTATCCTAGCATGATAAAGAAGATTCAAAGAGAGTGAGATGCCAGCTCCTTTCATTCAGTCAGTAGCTTCAAACATTTCTGGACGTTTTTCAATGGCAAAAATCAATGAATATTGTAAATGCACAAACAGTAATATCTCCACATTGCAAGGTGCAATTCTGAAATTTTTTGCTTTTTCCTGTTAATCCTAGCATGATAAAGAAGATTCAAAGAGAGTGAGATGCCAGCTCCTTTCATTCAGTCAGTAGCTTCAAACATTTCTGGTATATGAAAAACATGTTTTTCAATGGCAAAAATCAATGAATATTGTAAATGCACAAACAGTAATATCTCCACATTGCAAGGTGCAATTCTGAAATTTTTTGCTTTTTCCTGCTAATCCTAGCATGATAAAGAAGATTCAAAGAGAGTGAGATGCCAGCTCCTTTCATTCAGTCAGTAGCTTCAAACATTTCTGGTATATGAAAAACATGTTTTTCAATGGCAAAAATCAATGAATATTGTAAATGCACAAACAGTAATATCTCCACATTGCAAGGTGCAATTCTGAAATTTTTTGCTTTTTCCTGTTAATCCTAGCATGATAAAGAAGATTCAAAGAGAGTGAGATGCCAGCTCCTTTCATTCAGTCAGTAGCTTCAAACATTTCTGGTATATGAAAAACATGTTTTTCAATGGCAAAAATCAATGAATATTGTAAATGCACAAACAGTAATATCTCCACATTGCAAGGTGCAATTCTGAAATTTTTTGCTTTTTCCTGTTAATCCTAGCATGATAAAGAAGATTCAAAGAGAGTGAGATGCCAGCTCCTTTCATTCAGTCAGTAGCTTCAAACATTTCTGGTATATCAAAAACATGTTTTTCAATGGCAAAAATCAATGAATATTGTAAATGCACAAACAGTAATATCTCCACATTGCAAGGTGCAATTCTGAAATTTTTTGCTTTTTCCTACTTATCCTAGCATGATAAAGAAGATTCAAAGAGAGTGAGATGCCAGCTCCTTTCATTCAGTCAGTAGCTTCAAACATTTCTGGACGTTTTTCAATGGCAAAAATCAATGAATATTGTAAATGCACAAACAGTAATATCTCCACATTGCAAGGTGCAATTCTGAAATTTTTTGCTTTTTCCTGTTAATCCTAGCATGATAAAGAAGATTCAAAGAGAGTGAGATGCCAGCTCCTTTCATTCAGTCAGTAGCTTCAAACATTTCTGGTATATGAAAAACATGTTTTTCAATGGCAAAAATCAATGAATATTGTAAATGCACAAACAGTAATATCTCCACATTGCAAGGTGCAATTCTGAAATTTTTTGCTTTTTCCTGCTAATCCTAGCATGATAAAGAAGATTCAAAGAGAGTGAGATGCCAGCTCCTTTCATTCAGTCAGTAGCTTCAAACATTTCTGGTATATGAAAAACATGTTTTTCAATGGCAAAAATCAATGAATATTGTAAATGCACAAACAGTAATATCTCCACATTGCAAGGTGCAATTCTGAAATTTTTTGCTTTTTCCTGCTAATCCTAGCATGATAAAGAAGATTCAAAGAGAGTGAGATGCCAGTTCCTTTCATTCAGTCAGTAGCTTCAAACATTTCTGGATATGACGTTTTTCAATGGCAAAAATCAATGAATATTGTAAATGCACAAACAGTAATATCTCCACATTGCAAGGTGCAATTCTGAAATTTTTTGCTTTTTCCTGTTAATCCTAGCATGATAAAGAAGATTCAAAGAGAGTGAGATGCCAGCTCCTTTCATTCAGTCAGTAGCTTCAAACATTTCTGGACATGACGGTTTTTCAATGGCAAAAATCAATGAATATTGTAAATGCACAAACAGTAATATCTCCACATTGCAAGGTGCAATTCTGAAATTTTTTGCTTTTTCCTGTTAATCCTAGCATGATAAAGAAGATTCAAAGAGAGTGAGATGCCAGCTCCTTTCATTCAGTCAGTAGCTTCAAACATTTCTGGTATATGAAAAACATGTTTTTCAATGGCAAAAATCAATGAATATTGTAAATGCACAAACAGTAATATCTCCACATTGCAAGGTGCAATTCTGAAATTTTTTGCTTTTTCCTGTTAATCCTAGCATGATAAAGAAGATTCAAAGAGAGTGAGATGCCAGCTCCTTTCATTCAGTCAGTAGCTTCAAACATTTCTGGTATATGAAAAACATGTTTTTCAATGGCAAAAATCAATGAATATTGTAAATGCACAAACAGTAATATCTCCACATTGCAAGGTGCAATTCTGAAATTTTTTGCTTTTTCCTGCTAATCCTAGCATGATAAAGAAGATTCAAAGAGAGTGAGATGCCAGCTCCTTTCATTCAGTCAGTAGCTTCAAACATTTCTGGACGTTTTTCAATGGCAAAAATCAATGAATATTGTAAATGCACAAACAGTAATATCTCCACATTGCAAGGTGCAATTCTGAAATTTTTTGCTTTTTCCTGCTAATCCTAGCATGATAAAGAAGATTCAAAGAGAGTGAGATGCCAGCTCCTTTCATTCAGTCAGTAGCTTCAAACATTTCTGGTATATGAATAACATGATGTTTTTCAATGGCAAAAATCAATGAATATTGTAAATGCACAAACAGTAATATCTCCACATTGCAAGGTGCAATTCTGAAATTTTTTGCTTTTTCCTGCTAATCCTAGCATGATAAAGAAGATTCAAAGAGAGTGAGATGCCAGCTCCTTTCATTCAGTCAGTAGCTTCAAACATTTCTGGTATATGAAAAACATGTTTTTCAATGGCAAAAATCAATGAATATTGTAAATGCACAAACAGTAATATCTCCACATTGCAAGGTGCAATTCTGAAATTTTTGCTTTTTCCTGTTAATCCTAGCATGATAAAGAAGATTCAAAGAGAGTGAGATGCCAGCTCCTTTCATTCAGTCAGTAGCTTCAAACATTTCTGGTATATGAAAAACATGTTTTTCAATGGCAAAAATCAATGAATATTGTAAATGCACAAACAGTAATATCTCCACATTGCAAGGTGCAATTCTGAAATTTTTTGCTTTTTCCTGCTAATCCTAGCATGATAAAGAAGATTCAAAGAGAGTGAGATGCCAGCTCCTTTCATTCAGTCAGTAGCTTCAAACATTTCTGGTATATGAAAAACATGTTTTTCAATGGCAAAAATCAATGAATATTGTAAATGCACAAACAGTAATATCTCCACATTGCAAGGTGCAATTCTGAAATTTTTTGCTTTTTCCTGCTAATCCTAGCATGATAAAGAAGATTCAAAGAGAGTGAGATGCCAGCTCCTTTCATTCAGTCAGTAGCTTCAAACATTTCTGGTATATGAACCAGTTTTTCAATGGCAAAAATCAATGAATATTGTAAATGCACAAACAGTAATATCTCCACATTGCAAGGTGCAATTCTGAAATTTTTTGCTTTTTCCTGTTAATCCTAGCATGATAAAGAAGATTCAAAGAGAGTGAGATGCCAGCTCCTTTCATTCAGTCAGTAGCTTCAAACATTTCTGGTATATGAAAAACATGTTTTTCAATGGCAAAAATCAATGAATATTGTAAATGCACAAACAGTAATATCTCCACATTGCAAGGTGCAATTCTGAAATTTTTTGCTTTTTCCTGCTAATCCTAGCATGATAAAGAAGATTCAAAGAGAGTGAGATGCCAGCTCCTTTCATTCAGTCAGTAGCTTCAAACATTTCTGGTATATGAAAAACATGTTTTTCAATGGCAAAAATCAATGAATATTGTAAATGCACAAACAGTAATATCTCCACATTGCAAGGTGCAATTCTGAAATTTTTTGCTTTTTCCTGCTAATCCTAGCATGATAAAGAAGATTCAAAGAGAGTGAGATGCCAGCTCCTTTCATTCAGTCAGTAGCTTCAAACATTTCTGGTATATGAAACATGTTTTTCAATGGCAAAAATCAATGAATATTGTAAATGCACAAACAGTAATATCTCCACATTGCAAGGTGCAATTCTGAAATTTTTTGCTTTTTCCTGTTAATCCTAGCATGATAAAGAAGATTCAAAGAGAGTGAGATGCCAGCTCCTTTCATTCAGTCAGTAGCTTCAAACATTTCTGGTATATGAAAAACATGTTTTTCAATGGCAAAAATCAATGAATATTGTAAATGCACAAACAGTAATATCTCCACATTGCAAGGTGCAATTCTGAAATTTTTTGCTTTTTCCTGTTAATCCTAGCATGATAAAGAAGATTCAAAGAGAGTGAGATGCCAGCTCCTTTCATTCAGTCAGTAGCTTCAAACATTTCTGGTATATGAAAAACATGTTTTTCAATGGCAAAAATCAATGAATATTGTAAATGCACAAACAGTAATATCTCCACATTGCAAGGTGCAATTCTGAAATTTTTTGCTTTTTCCTGCTAATCCTAGCATGATAAAGAAGATTCAAAGAGAGTGAGATGCCAGCTCCTTTCATTCAGTCAGTAGCTTCAAACATTTCTGGTATATGAAAAACATGTTTTTCAATGGCAAAAATCAATGAATATTGTAAATGCACAAACAGTAATATCTCCACATTGCAAGGTGCAATTCTGAAATTTTTGCTTTTTCCTGCTAATCCTAGCATGATAAAGAAGATTCAAAGAGAGTGAGATGCCAGCTCCTTTCATTCAGTCAGTAGCTTCAAACATTTCTGGACGTTTTTCATGGCAAAAATCAATGAATATTGTAAATGCACAAACAGTAATATCTCCACATTGCAAGGTGCAATTCTGAAATTTTTTGCTTTTTCCTGTTAATCCTAGCATGATAAAGAAGATTCAAAGAGAGTGAGATGCCAGCTCCTTTCATTCAGTCAGTAGCTTCAAACATTTCTGGTATATGAAAAACATGTTTTTCAATGGCAAAAATCAATGAATATTGTAAATGCACAAACAGTAATATCTCCACATTGCAAGGTGCAATTCTGAAATTTTTTGCTTTTTCCTGCTAATCTAGCATGATAAAGAAGATTCAAAGAGAGTGAGACGCCAGCTCCTTTCATTCAGTCAGTAGCTTCAAACATTTCTGGTATATGAAAAACTGTTTTTCAATGGCAAAAATCAATGAATATTGTAAATGCACAAACAGTAATATCTCCACATTGCAAGTGCAATTCTGAAATTTTTTGCTTTTCCTGCTAATCCTAGCATGATAAAGAAGATTCAAAGAGAGTGAGATGCCAGCTCCTTTCATTCAGTCAGTAGCTTCAAACATTTCTGGACGTTTTTCAATGGCAAAAATCAATGAATATTGTAAATGCACAAACAGTAATATCTCCACATTGCAAGGTGCAATTCTGAAATTTTTGCTTTTTCCTGTTAATCCTAGCATGATAAAGAAGATTCAAAGAGAGTGAG
>NW_027367426.1:0-58303 GCF_046119375.1 Phyllobates terribilis | reverse complement strand
GAATCTTCTTTATCATGCTAGGATTAGCAGGAAAAAGCAAAAAATTTCAGAATTGCACCTTGCAATGTGGAGATATTACTGTTTGTGCATTTACAATATTCATTGATTTTTGCCATTGAAAAACATGTTTTTCATATACCAGAAATGTTTGAAGCTACTGACTGAATGAAAGGAGCTGGCATCTCACTCTCTTTGAATCTTCTTTATCATGCTAGGATTAGCAGGAAAAAGCTAAAAATTTCAGAATTGCACCTTGCAATGTGGAGATATTACTGTTTGTGCATTTACAATATTCATTGATTTTTGCCATTGAAAAACATGTTTTTCATATACCAGAAATGTTTGAAGCTACTGACTGAATGAAAGGAGCTGGCATCTCACTCTCTTTGAATCTTCTTTATCATGCTAGGATTAACAGGAAAAAGCAAAAATTTCAGAATTGCACCGTGCAATGTGGAGATATTACTGTTTGTGCATTTACAATATTCATTGATTTTTGCCATTGAAAAACATGTTTTTCATATACCAGAAATGTTTGAAGCTACTGACTGAATGAAAGGAGCTGGCATCTCACTCTCTTTGAATCTTCTTTATCATGCTAGGATTAGCAGGAAAAAGCAAAAAATTTCAGAATTGCACCTTGCAATGTGGAGATATTACTGTTTGTGCATTTACAATATTCATTGATTTTTGCCATTGAAAAACATGTTTTTCATATACCAGAAATGTTTGAAGCTACTGACTGAATGAAAGGAGCTGGCATCTCACTCTCTTTGAATCTTCTTTATCATGCTAGGATTAGCAGGAAAAAGCTAAAAATTTCAGAATTGCACCTTGCAATGTGGAGATATTACTGTTTGTGCATTTACAATATTCATTGATTTTTGCCATTGAAAAACATGTTTTTCATATACCAGAAATGTTTGAAGCTACTGACTGAATGAAAGGAGCTGGCATCTCACTCTCTTTGAATCTTCTTTATCATGCTAGGATTAACAGGAAAAAGCTAAAAATTTCAGAATTGCACCGTGCAATGTGGAGATATTACTGTTTGTGCATTTACAATATTCATTGATTTTTGCCATTGAAAAACATGTTTTTCATATACCAGAAATGTTTGAAGCTACTGACTGAATGAAAGGAGCTGGCATCTCACTCTCTTTGAATCTTCTTTATCATGCTAGGATTAGCAGGAAAAAGCTAAAAATTTCAGAATTGCACCGTGCAATGTGGAGATATTACTGTTTGTGCATTTACAATATTCATTGATTTTTGCCATTGAAAAACATGTTTTTCATATACCAGAAATGTTTGAAGCTACTGACTGAATGAAAGGAGCTGGCATCTCACTCTCTTTGAATCTTCTTTATCATGCTAGGATTAACAGGAAAAAGCTAAAAATTTCAGAATTGCACCGTGCAATGTGGAGATATTACTGTTTGTGCATTTACAATATTCATTGATTTTTGCCATTGAAAAACATGTTTTTCATATACCAGAAATGTTTGAAGCTACTGACTGAATGAAAGGAGCTGGCATCTCACTCTCTTTGAATCTTCTTTATCATGCTAGGATTAGCAGGAAAAAGCAAAAAATTTCAGAATTGCACCGTGCAATGTGGAGATATTACTGTTTGTGCATTTACAATATTCATTGATTTTTGCCATTGAAAAACGTCCAGAAATGTTTGAAGCTACTGACTGAATGAAAGGAGCTGGCATCTCACTCTCTTTGAATCTTCTTTATCATGCTAGGATTAACAGGAAAAAGCTAAAAATTTCAGAATTGCACCTTGCAATGTGGAGATATTACTGTTTGTGCATTTACAATATTCATTGATTTTTGCCATTGAAAAACATGTTTTTCATATACCAGAAATGTTTGAAGCTACTGACTGAATGAAAGGAGCTGGCATCTCACTCTCTTTGAATCTTCTTTATCATGCTAGGATTAGCAGGAAAAAGCTAAAAATTTCAGAATTGCACCGTGCAATGTGGAGATATTACTGTTTGTGCATTTACAATATTCATTGATTTTTGCCATTGAAAAACATGTTTTTCATATACCAGAAATGTTTGAAGCTACTGACTGAATGAAAGGAGCTGGCATCTCACTCTCTTTGAATCTTCTTTATCATGCTAGGATTAACAGGAAAAAGCTAAAAATTTCAGAATTGCACCGTGCAATGTGGAGATATTACTGTTTGTGCATTTACAATATTCATTGATTTTTGCCATTGAAAAACATGTTTTTCATATACCAGAAATGTTTGAAGCTACTGACTGAATGAAAGGAGCTGGCATCTCACTCTCTTTGAATCTTCTTTATCATGCTAGGATTAACAGGAAAAAGCAAAAAATTTCAGAATTGCACCTTGCAATGTGGAGATATTACTGTTTGTGCATTTACAATATTCATTGATTTTTGCCATTGAAAAACATGTTTTTCATATACCAGAAATGTTTGAAGCTACTGACTGAATGAAAGGAGCTGGCATCTCACTCTCTTTGAATCTTCTTTATCATGCTAGGATTAGCAGGAAAAAGCTAAAAATTTCAGAATTGCACCTTGCAATGTGGAGATATTACTGTTTGTGCATTTACAATATTCATTGATTTTTGCCATTGAAAAACGTCCAGAAATGTTTGAAGCTACTGACTGAATGAAAGGAGCTGGCATCTCACTCTCTTTGAATCTTCTTTATCATGCTAGGATTAACAGGAAAAAGCTAAAAATTTCAGAATTGCACCGTGCAATGTGGAGATATTACTGTTTGTGCATTTACAATATTCATTGATTTTTGCCATTGAAAAACATGTTTTTCATATACCAGAAATGTTTGAAGCTACTGACTGAATGAAAGGAGCTGGCATCTCACTCTCTTTGAATCTTCTTTATCATGCTAGGATTAGCAGGAAAAAGCTAAAAATTTCAGAATTGCACCTTGCAATGTGGAGATATTACTGTTTGTGCATTTACAATATTCATTGATTTTTGCCATTGAAAAACGTCCAGAAATGTTTGAAGCTACTGACTGAATGAAAGGAGCTGGCATCTCACTCTCTTTGAATCTTCTTTATCATGCTAGGATTAGCAGGAAAAAGCTAAAAATTTCAGAATTGCACCTTGCAATGTGGAGATATTACTGTTTGTGCATTTACAATATTCATTGATTTTTGCCATTGAAAAACATGTTTTTCATATACCAGAAATGTTTGAAGCTACTGACTGAATGAAAGGAGCTGGCATCTCACTCTCTTTGAATCTTCTTTATCATGCTAGGATTAGCAGGAAAAAGCTAAAAATTTCAGAATTGCACCTTGCAATGTGGAGATATTACTGTTTGTGCATTTACAATATTCATTGATTTTTGCCATTGAAAAATGTCCAGAAATGTTTGAAGCTACTGACTGAATGAAAGGAGCTGGCATCTCACTCTCTTTGAATCTTCTTTATCATGCTAGGATTAGCAGGAAAAAGCTAAAAATTTCAGAATTGCACCGTGCAATGTGGAGATATTACTGTTTGTGCATTTACAATATTCATTGATTTTTGCCATTGAAAAACATGTTTTTCATATACCAGAAATGTTTGAAGCTACTGACTGAATGAAAGGAGCTGGCATCTCACTCTCTTTGAATCTTCTTTATCATGCTAGGATTAACAGGAAAAAGCTAAAAATTTCAGAATTGCACCTTGCAATGTGGAGATATTACTGTTTGTGCATTTACAATATTCATTGATTTTTGCCATTGAAAAACGTCCAGAAATGTTTGAAGCTACTGACTGAATGAAAGGAGCTGGCATCTCACTCTCTTTGAATCTTCTTTATCATGCTAGGATTAGCAGGAAAAAGCAAAAAATTTCAGAATTGCACCGTGCAATGTGGAGATATTACTGTTTGTGCATTTACAATATTCATTGATTTTTGCCATTGAAAAACATGTTTTTCATATACCAGAAATGTTTGAAGCTACTGACTGAATGAAAGGAGCTGGCATCTCACTCTCTTTGAATCTTCTTTATCATGCTAGGATTAGCAGGAAAAAGCAAAAAATTTCAGAATTGCACCGTGCAATGTGGAGATATTACTGTTTGTGCATTTACAATATTCATTGATTTTTGCCATTGAAAAACATGTTTTTCATATACCAGAAATGTTTGAAGCTACTGACTGAATGAAAGGAGCTGGCATCTCACTCTCTTTGAATCTTCTTTATCATGCTAGGATTAACAGGAAAAAGCAAAAAATTTCAGAATTGCACCGTGCAATGTGGAGATATTACTGTTTGTGCATTTACAATATTCATTGATTTTTGCCATTGAAAAACATGTTTTTCATATACCAGAAATGTTTGAAGCTACTGACTGAATGAAAGGAGCTGGCATCTCACTCTCTTTGAATCTTCTTTATCATGCTAGGATTAACAGGAAAAAGCTAAAAATTTCAGAATTGCACCTTGCAATGTGGAGATATTACTGTTTGTGCATTTACAATATTCATTGATTTTTGCCATTGAAAAACATGTTTTTCATATACCAGAAATGTTTGAAGCTACTGACTGAATGAAAGGAGCTGGCATCTCACTCTCTTTGAATCTTCTTTATCATGCTAGGATTAACAGGAAAAAGCTAAAAATTTCAGAATTGCACCGTGCAATGTGGAGATATTACTGTTTGTGCATTTACAATATTCATTGATTTTTGCCATTGAAAAACATGTTTTTCATATACCAGAAATGTTTGAAGCTACTGACTGAATGAAAGGAGCTGGCATCTCACTCTCTTTGAATCTTCTTTATCATGCTAGGATTAACAGGAAAAAGCTAAAAATTTCAGAATTGCACCTTGCAATGTGGAGATATTACTGTTTGTGCATTTACAATATTCATTGATTTTTGCCATTGAAAAACATGTTTTTCATATACCAGAAATGTTTGAAGCTACTGACTGAATGAAAGGAGCTGGCATCTCACTCTCTCTGAATCTTCTTTATCATGCTAGGATTAGCAGGAAAAAGCTAAAAATTTCAGAATTGCACCGTGCAATGTGGAGATATTACTGTTTGTGCATTTACAATATTCATTGATTTTTGCCATTGAAAAACGTCCAGAAATGTTTGAAGCTACTGACTGAATGAAAGGAGCTGGCATCTCACTCTCTTTGAATCTTCTTTATCATGCTAGGATTAACAGGAAAAAGCTAAAAATTTCAGAATTGCACCGTGCAATGTGGAGATATTACTGTTTGTGCATTTACAATATTCATTGATTTTTGCCATTGAAAAACATGTTTTTCATATACCAGAAATGTTTGAAGCTACTGACTGAATGAAAGGAGCTGGCATCTCACTCTCTTTGAATCTTCTTTATCATGCTAGGATTAGCAGGAAAAAGCAAAAAATTTCAGAATTGCACCTTGCAATGTGGAGATATTACTGTTTGTGCATTTACAATATTCATTGATTTTTGCCATTGAAAAACATGTTTTTCATATACCAGAAATGTTTGAAGCTACTGACTGAATGAAAGGAGCTGGCATCTCACTCTCTTTGAATCTTCTTTATCATGCTAGGATTAGCAGGAAAAAGCTAAAAATTTCAGAATTGCACCGTGCAATGTGGAGATATTACTGTTTGTGCATTTACAATATTCATTGATTTTTGCCATTGAAAAACATCCAGAAATGTTTGAAGCTACTGACTGAATGAAAGGAGCTGGCATCTCACTCTCTTTGAATCTTCTTTATCATGCTAGGATTAGCAGGAAAAAGCTAAAAATTTCAGAATTGCACCTTGCAATGTGGAGATATTACTGTTTGTGCATTTACAATATTCATTGATTTTTGCCATTGAAAAACGTCCAGAAATGTTTGAAGCTACTGACTGAATGAAAGGAGCTGGCATCTCACTCTCTTTGAATCTTCTTTATCATGCTAGGATTAGCAGGAAAAAGCAAAAAATTTCAGAATTGCACCTTGCAATGTGGAGATATTACTGTTTGTGCATTTACAATATTCATTGATTTTTGCCATTGAAAAACATGTTTTTCATATACCAGAAATGTTTGAAGCTACTGACTGAATGAAAGGAGCTGGCATCTCACTCTCTTTGAATCTTCTTTATCATGCTAGGATTAGCAGGAAAAAGCAAAAAATTTCAGAATTGCACCTTGCAATGTGGAGATATTACTGTTTGTGCATTTACAATATTCATTGATTTTTGCAATTGAAAAACATGTTTTTCATATACCAGAAATGTTTGAAGCTACTGACTGAATGAAAGGAGCTGGCATCTCACTCTCTTTGAATCTTCTTTATCATGCTAGGATTAACAGGAAAAAGCTAAAAATTTCACAATTGCACCTTGCAATGTGGAGATATTACTGTTTGTGCATTTACAATATTCATTGATTTTTGCCATTGAAAAACATGTTTTTCATATACCAGAAATGTTTGAAGCTACTGACTGAATGAAAGGAGCTGGCATCTCACTCTCTTTGAATCTTCTTTATCATGCTAGGATTAGCAGGAAAAAGCTAAAAATTTCAGAATTGCACCGTGCAATGTGGAGATATTACTGTTTGTGCATTTACAATATTCATTGATTTTTGCCATTGAAAAACATGTTTTTCATATACCAGAAATGTTTGAAGCTACTGACTGAATGAAAGGAGCTGGCATCTCACTCTCTTTGAATCTTTATCATGCTAGGATTAGCAGGAAAAAGCAAAAAATTTCAGAATTGCACCGTGCAATGTGGAGATATTACTGTTTGTGCATTTACAATATTCATTGATTTTTGCCATTGAAAAACGTCCAGAAATGTTTGAAGCTACTGACTGAATGAAAGGAGCTGGCATCTCACTCTCTTTGAATCTTCTTTATCATGCTAGGATTAGCAGGAAAAAGCAAAAAATTTCAGAATTGCACCGTGCAATGTGGAGATATTACTGTTTGTGCATTTACAATATTCATTGATTTTTGCCATTGAAAAACATGTTTTTCATATACCAGAAATGTTTGAAGCTACTGACTGAATGAAAGGAGCTGGCATCTCACTCTCTTTGAATCTTCTTTATCATGCTAGGATTAACAGGAAAAAGCAAAAAATTTCAGAATTGCACCGTGCAATGTGGAGATATTACTGTTTGTGCATTTACAATATTCATTGATTTTTGCCATTGAAAAACATGTTTTTCATATACCAGAAATGTTTGAAGCTACTGACTGAATGAAAGGAGCTGGCATCTCACTCTCTTTGAATCTTCTTTATCATGCTAGGATTAGCAGGAAAAAGCAAAAAATTTCAGAATTGCACCGTGCAATGTGGAGATATTACTGTTTGTGCATTTACAATATTCATTGATTTTTGCCATTGAAAAACATGTTTTTCATATACCAGAAATGTTTGAAGCTACTGACTGAATGAAAGGAGCTGGCATCTCACTCTCTTTGAATCTTCTTTATCATGCTAGGATTAACAGGAAAAAGCTAAAAATTTCAGAATTGCACCTTGCAATGTGGAGATATTACTGTTTGTGCATTTACAATATTCATTGATTTTTGCCATTGAAAAACATGTTTTTCATATACCAGAAATGTTTGAAGCTACTGACTGAATGAAAGGAGCTGGCATCTCACTCTCTCTGAATCTTCTTTATCATGCTAGGATTAGCAGGAAAAAGCTAAAAATTTCAGAATTGCACCGTGCAATGTGGAGATATTACTGTTTGTGCATTTACAATATTCATTGATTTTTGCCATTGAAAAACGTCCAGAAATGTTTGAAGCTACTGACTGAATGAAAGGAGCTGGCATCTCACTCTCTTTGAATCTTCTTTATCATGCTAGGATTAACAGGAAAAAGCTAAAAATTTCAGAATTGCACCGTGCAATGTGGAGATATTACTGTTTGTGCATTTACAATATTCATTGATTTTTGCCATTGAAAAACATGTTTTTCATATACCAGAAATGTTTGAAGCTACTGACTGAATGAAAGGAGCTGGCATCTCACTCTCTTTGAATCTTCTTTATCATGCTAGGATTAGCAGGAAAAAGCAAAAAATTTCAGAATTGCACCTTGCAATGTGGAGATATTACTGTTTGTGCATTTACAATATTCATTGATTTTTGCCATTGAAAAACATGTTTTTCATATACCAGAAATGTTTGAAGCTACTGACTGAATGAAAGGAGCTGGCATCTCACTCTCTTTGAATCTTCTTTATCATGCTAGGATTAGCAGGAAAAAGCTAAAAATTTCAGAATTGCACCGTGCAATGTGGAGATATTACTGTTTGTGCATTTACAATATTCATTGATTTTTGCCATTGAAAAACATCCAGAAATGTTTGAAGCTACTGACTGAATGAAAGGAGCTGGCATCTCACTCTCTTTGAATCTTCTTTATCATGCTAGGATTAGCAGGAAAAAGCTAAAAATTTCAGAATTGCACCTTGCAATGTGGAGATATTACTGTTTGTGCATTTACAATATTCATTGATTTTTGCCATTGAAAAACGTCCAGAAATGTTTGAAGCTACTGACTGAATGAAAGGAGCTGGCATCTCACTCTCTTTGAATCTTCTTTATCATGCTAGGATGAGCAGGAAAAAGCAAAAAATTTCAGAATTGCACCTTGCAATGTGGAGATATTACTGTTTGTGCATTTACAATATTCATTGATTTTTGCCATTGAAAAACATGTTTTTCATATACCAGAAATGTTTGAAGCTACTGACTGAATGAAAGGAGTTGGCATCTCACTCTCTTTGAATCTTCTTTATCATGCTAGGATTAGCAGGAAAAAGCAAAAAATTTCAGAATTGCACCTTGCAATGTGGAGATATTACTGTTTGTGCATTTACAATATTCATTGATTTTTGCCATTGAAAAACATGTTTTTCATATACCAGAAATGTTTGAAGCTACTGACTGAATGAAAGGAGCTGGCATCTCACTCTCTTTGAATCTTCTTTATCATGCTAGGATTAACAGGAAAAAGCTAAAAATTTCACAATTGCACCTTGCAATGTGGAGATATTACTGTTTGTGCATTTACAATATTCATTGATTTTTGCCATTGAAAAACATGTTTTTCATATACCAGAAATGTTTGAAGCTACTGACTGAATGAAAGGAGCTGGCATCTCACTCTCTTTGAATCTTCTTTATCATGCTAGGATTAGCAGGAAAAAGCTAAAAATTTCAGAATTGCACCGTGCAATGTGGAGATATTACTGTTTGTGCATTTACAATATTCATTGATTTTTGCCATTGAAAAACATGTTTTTCATATACCAGAAATGTTTGAAGCTACTGACTGAATGAAAGGAGCTGGCATCTCACTCTCTTTGAATCTTTATCATGCTAGGATTAGCAGGAAAAAGCAAAAAATTTCAGAATTGCACCGTGCAATGTGGAGATATTACTGTTTGTGCATTTACAATATTCATTGATTTTTGCCATTGAAAAACGTCCAGAAATGTTTGAAGCTACTGACTGAATGAAAGGAGCTGGCATCTCACTCTCTTTGAATCTTCTTTATCATGCTAGGATTAGCAGGAAAAAGCAAAAAATTTCAGAATTGCACCGTGCAATGTGGAGATATTACTGTTTGTGCATTTACAATATTCATTGATTTTTGCCATTGAAAAACATGTTTTTCATATACCAGAAATGTTTGAAGCTACTGACTGAATGAAAGGAGCTGGCATCTCACTCTCTTTGAATCTTCTTTATCATGCTAGGATTAACAGGAAAAAGCAAAAAATTTCAGAATTGCACCGTGCAATGTGGAGATATTACTGTTTGTGCATTTACAATATTCATTGATTTTTGCCATTGAAAAACATGTTTTTCATATACCAGAAATGTTTGAAGCTACTGACTGAATGAAAGGAGCTGGCATCTCACTCTCTTTGAATCTTCTTTATCATGCTAGGATTAGCAGGAAAAAGCAAAAAATTTCAGAATTGCACCGTGCAATGTGGAGATATTACTGTTTGTGCATTTACAATATTCATTGATTTTTGCCATTGAAAAACATGTTTTTCATATACCAGAAATGTTTGAAGCTACTGACTGAATGAAAGGAGCTGGCATCTCACTCTCTTTGAATCTTCTTTATCATGCTAGGATTAACAGGAAAAAGCTAAAAATTTCAGAATTGCACCTTGCAATGTGGAGATATTACTGTTTGTGCATTTACAATATTCATTGATTTTTGCCATTGAAAAACGTCCAGAAATGTTTGAAGCTACTGACTGAATGAAAGGAGCTGGCATCTCACTCTCTTTGAATCTTCTTTATCATGCTAGGATTAGCAGGAAAAAGCAAAAAATTTCAGAATTGCACTGTGCAATGTGGAGATATTACTGTTTGTGCATTTACAATATTCATTGATTTTTGCCATTGAAAAACATGTTTTTCATATACCAGAAATGTTTGAAGCTACTGACTGAATGAAAGGAGCTGGCATCTCACTCTCTTTGAATCTTCTTTATCATGCTAGGATTAACAGGAAAAAGCAAAAAATTTCAGAATTGCACCGTGCAATGTGGAGATATTACTGTTTGTGCATTTACAATATTCATTGATTTTTGCCATTGAAAAACGTCCAGAAATGTTTGAAGCTACTGACTGAATGAAAGGAGCTGGCATCTCACTCTCTTTGAATCTTCTTTATCATGCTAGGATTAGCAGGAAAAAGCTAAAAATTTCAGAATTGCACCGTGCAATGTGGAGATATTACTGTTTGTGCATTTACAATATTCATTGATTTTTGCCATTGAAAAACATGTTTTTCATATACCAGAAATGTTTGAAGCTACTGACTGAATGAAAGGAGCTGGCATCTCACTCTCTTTGAATCTTCTTTATCATGCTAGGATTAACAGGAAAAAGCAAAAAATTTCAGAATTGCACCATGCAATGTGGAGATATTACTGTTTGTGCATTTACAATATTCATTGATTTTTGCCATTGAAAAACATGTTTTTCATATACCAGAAATGTTTGAAGCTACTGACTGAATGAAAGGAGCTGGCATCTCACTCTCTTTGAATCTTCTTTATCATGCTAGGATTAGCAGGAAAAAGCAAAAAATTTCAGAATTGCACCGTGCAATGTGGAGATATTACTGTTTGTGCATTTACAATATTCATTGATTTTTGCCATTGAAAAACATGTTTTTCATATACCAGAAATGTTTGAAGCTACTGACTGAATGAAAGGAGCTGGCATCTCACTCTCTTTGAATCTTCTTTATCATGCTAGGATTAACAGGAAAAAGCTAAAAATTTCAGAATTGCACCTTGCAATGTGGAGATATTACTGTTTGTGCATTTACAATATTCATTGATTTTTGCCATTGAAAAACGTCCAGAAATGTTTGAAGCTACTGACTGAATGAAAGGAGCTGGCATCTCACTCTCTTTGAATCTTCTTTATCATGCTAGGATTAGCAGGAAAAAGCAAAAAATTTCAGAATTGCACCGTGCAATGTGGAGATATTACTGTTTGTGCATTTACAATATTCATTGATTTTTGCCATTGAAAAACATGTTTTTCATATACCAGAAATGTTTGAAGCTACTGACTGAATGAAAGGAGCTGGCATCTCACTCTCTTTGAATCTTCTTTATCATGCTAGGATTAACAGGAAAAAGCAAAAAATTTCAGAATTGCACCGTGCAATGTGGAGATATTACTGTTTGTGCATTTACAATATTCATTGATTTTTGCCATTGAAAAACGTCCAGAAATGTTTGAAGCTACTGACTGAATGAAAGGAGCTGGCATCTCACTCTCTTTGAATCTTCTTTATCATGCTAGGATTAGCAGGAAAAAGCTAAAAATTTCAGAATTGCACCGTGCAATGTGGAGATATTACTGTTTGTGCATTTACAATATTCATTGATTTTTGCCATTGAAAAACATGTTTTTCATATACCAGAAATGTTTGAAGCTACTGACTGAATGAAAGGAGCTGGCATCTCACTCTCTTTGAATCTTCTTTATCATGCTAGGATTAGCAGGAAAAAGCTAAAAATTTCAGAATTGCACCTTGCAATGTGGAGATATTACTGTTTGTGCATTTACAATATTCATTGATTTTTGCCATTGAAAAACGTCCAGAAATGTTTGAAGCTACTGACTGAATGAAAGGAGCTGGCATATCACTCTCTTTGAATCTTCTTTATCATGCTAGGATTAACAGGAAAAAGCTAAAAATTTCAGAATTGCACCTTGCAATGTGGAGATATTACTGTTTGTGCATTTACAATATTCATTGATTTTTGCCATTGAAAAACATGTTTTTCATATACCAGAAATGTTTGAAGCTACTGACTGAATGAAAGGAGCTGGCATCTCACTCTCTTTGAATCTTCTTTATCATGCTAGGATTAACAGGAAAAAGCAAAAAATTTCAGAATTGCACCTTGCAATGTGGAGATATTACTGTTTGTGCATTTACAATATTCATTGATTTTTGCCATTGAAAAACATGTTTTTCATATACCAGAAATGTTTGAAGCTACTGACTGAATGAAAGGAGCTGGCATCTCACTCTCTTTGAATCTTCTTTATCATGCTAGGATTAACAGGAAAAAGCTAAAAATTTCAGAATTGCACCGTGCAATGTGGAGATATTACTGTTTGTGCATTTACAATATTCATTGATTTTTGCCATTGAAAAACATGTTTTTCATATACCAGAAATGTTTGAAGCTACTGACTGAATGAAAGGAGCTGGCATCTCACTCTCTTTGAATCTTCTTTATCATGCTAGGATTAGCAGGAAAAAGCTAAAAATTTCAGAATTGCACCTTGCAATGTGGAGATATTACTGTTTGTGCATTTACAATATTCATTGATTTTTGCCATTGAAAAACGTCCAGAAATGTTTGAAGCTACTGACTGAATGAAAGGAGCTGGCATCTCACTCTCTTTGAATCTTCTTTATCATGCTAGGATTAACAGGAAAAAGCTAAAAATTTCAGAATTGCACCTTGCAATGTGGAGATATTACTGTTTGTGCATTTACAATATTCATTGATTTTTGCCATTGAAAAACATGTTTTTCATATACCAGAAATGTTTGAAGCTACTGACTGAATGAAAGGAGCTGGCATCTCACTCTCTTTGAATCTTCTTTATCATGCTAGGATTAACAGGAAAAAGCTAAAAATTTCAGAATTGCACCTTGCAATGTGGAGATATTACTGTTTGTGCATTTACAATATTCATTGATTTTTGCCATTGAAAAACATGTTTTTCATATACCAGAAATGTTTGAAGCTACTGACTGAATGAAAGGAGCTGGCATCTCACTCTCTTTGAATCTTCTTTATCATGCTAGGATTAACAGGAAAAAGCTAAAAATTTCAGAATTGCACCTTGCAATGTGGAGATATTACTGTTTGTGCATTTACAATATTCATTGATTTTTGCCATTGAAAAACATGTTTTTCATATACCAGAAATGTTTGAAGCTACTGACTGAATGAAAGGAGCTGGCATCTCACTCTCTTTGAATCTTCTTTATCATGCTAGGATTAACAGGAAAAAGCAAAAAATTTCAGAATTGCACCGTGCAATGTGGAGATATTACTGTTTGTGCATTTACAATATTCATTGATTTTTGCCATTGAAAAACGTCCAGAAATGTTTGAAGCTACTGACTGAATGAAAGGAGCTGGCATCTCACTCTCTTTGAATCTTCTTTATCATGCTAGGATTAACAGGAAAAAGCTAAAAATTTCAGAATTGCACCGTGCAATGTGGAGATATTACTGTTTGTGCATTTACATTATTCATTGATTTTTGCCATTGAAAAACATGTTTTTCATATACCAGAAATGTTTGAAGCTACTGACTGAATGAAAGGAGCTGGCATCTCACTCTCTTTGAATCTTCTTTATCATGCTAGGATTAGCAAGAAAAAGCAAAAAATTTCAGAATTGCACCTTGCAATGTGGAGATATTACTGTTTGTGCATTTACAATATTCATTGATTTTTGCCATTGAAAAACATGTTTTTCATATACCAGAAATGTTTGAAGCTACTGACTGAATGAAAGGAGCTGGCATCTCACTCTCTTTGAATCTTCTTTATCATGCTAGGATTAACAGGAAAAAGCTAAAAATTTCAGAATTGCACCGTGCAATGTGGAGATATTACTGTTTGTGCATTTACAATATTCATTGATTTTTGCCATTGAAAAACATGTTTTTCATATACCAGAAATGTTTGAAGCTACTGACTGAATGAAAGGAGCTGGCATCTCACTCTCTTTGAATCTTCTTTATCATGCTAGGATTAGCAGGAAAAAGCTAAAAATTTCAGAATTGCACCTTGCAATGTGGAGATATTACTGTTTGTGCATTTACAATATTCATTGATTTTTGCCATTGAAAAACGTCCAGAAATGTTTGAAGCTACTGACTGAATGAAAGGAGCTGGCATCTCACTCTCTTTGAATCTTCTTTATCATGCTAGGATTAACAGGAAAAAGCTAAAAATTTCAGAATTGCACCTTGCAATGTGGAGATATTACTGTTTGTGCATTTACAATATTCATTGATTTTTGCCATTGAAAAACATGTTTTTCATATACCAGAAATGTTTGAAGCTACTGACTGAATGAAAGGAGCTGGCATCTCACTCTCTTTGAATCTTCTTTATCATGCTAGGATTAACAGGAAAAAGCTAAAAATTTCAGAATTGCACCTTGCAATGTGGAGATATTACTGTTTGTGCATTTACAATATTCATTGATTTTTGCCATTGAAAAACATGTTTTTCATATACCAGAAATGTTTGAAGCTACTGACTGAATGAAAGGAGCTGGCATCTCACTCTCTTTGAATCTTCTTTATCATGCTAGGATTAACAGGAAAAAGCTAAAAATTTCAGAATTGCACCTTGCAATGTGGAGATATTACTGTTTGTGCATTTACAATATTCATTGATTTTTGCCATTGAAAAACATGTTTTTCATATACCAGAAATGTTTGAAGCTACTGACTGAATGAAAGGAGCTGGCATCTCACTCTCTTTGAATCTTCTTTATCATGCTAGGATTAACAGGAAAAAGCTAAAAATTTCAGAATTGCACCGTGCAATGTGGAGATATTACTGTTTGTGCATTTACAATATTCATTGATTTTTGCCATTGAAAAACGTCCAGAAATGTTTGAAGCTACTGACTGAATGAAAGGAGCTGGCATCTCACTCTCTTTGAATCTTCTTTATCATGCTAGGATTAACAGGAAAAAGCTAAAAATTTCAGAATTGCACCGTGCAATGTGGAGATATTACTGTTTGTGCATTTACAATATTCATTGATTTTTGCCATTGAAAAACATGTTTTTCATATACCAGAAATGTTTGAAGCTACTGACTGAATGAAAGGAGCTGGCATCTCACTCTCTTTGAATCTTCTTTATCATGCTAGGATTAGCAAGAAAAAGCAAAAAATTTCAGAATTGCACCTTGCAATGTGGAGATATTACTGTTTGTGCATTTACAATATTCATTGATTTTTGCCATTGAAAAACATGTTTTTCATATACCAGAAATGTTTGAAGCTACTGACTGAATGAAAGGAGCTGGCATCTCACTCTCTTTGAATCTTCTTTATCATGCTAGGATTAGCAGGAAAAAGCTAAAAATTTCAGAATTGCACCTTGCAATGTGGAGATATTACTGTTTGTGCATTTACAATATTCATTGATTTTTGCCATTGAAAAACATGTTTTTCATATACCAGAAATGTTTGAAGCTACTGACTGAATGAAAGGAGCTGGCATCTCACTCTCTTTGAATCTTCTTTATCATGCTAGGATTAACAGGAAAAAGCTAAAAATTTCAGAATTGCACCGTGCAATGTGGAGATATTACTGTTTGTGCATTTACAATATTCATTGATTTTTGCCATTGAAAAACATGTTTTTCATATACCAGAAATGTTTGAAGCTACTGACTGAATGAAAGGAGCTGGCATCTCACTCTCTTTGAATCTTCTTTATCATGCTAGGATTAGCAGGAAAAAGCAAAAAATTTCAGAATTGCACCTTGCAATGTGGAGATATTACTGTTTGTGCATTTACAATATTCATTGATTTTTGCCATTGAAAAACATGTTTTTCATATACCAGAAATGTTTGAAGCTACTGACTGAATGAAAGGAGCTGGCATCTCACTCTCTTTGAATCTTCTTTATCATGCTAGGATTAACAGGAAAAAGCTAAAAATTTCAGAATTGCACCGTGCAATGTGGAGATATTACTGTTTGTGCATTTACAATATTCATTGATTTTTGCCATTGAAAAACATGTTTTTCATATACCAGAAATGTTTGAAGCTACTGACTGAATGAAAGGAGCTGGCATCTCACTCTCTTTGAATCTTCTTTATCATGCTAGGATTAGCAGGAAAAAGCAAAAAATTTCAGAATTGCACCTTGCAATGTGGAGATATTACTGTTTGTGCATTTACAATATTCATTGATTTTTGCCATTGAAAAACATGTTTTTCATATACCAGAAATGTTTGAAGCTACTGACTGAATGAAAGGAGCTGGCATCTCACTCTCTTTGAATCTTCTTTTTCATGCTAGGATTAACAGGAAAAAGCTAAAAATTTCAGAATTGCACCGTGCAATGTGGAGATATTACTGTTTGTGCATTTACAATATTCATTGATTTTTGCCATTGAAAAACATGTTTTTCATATACCAGAAATGTTTGAAGCTACTGACTGAATGAAAGGAGCTGGCATCTCACTGTCTTTGAATCTTCTTTATCATGCTAGGATTAGCAGGAAAAAGCAAAAAATTTCAGAATTGCACCTTGCAATGTGGAGATATTACTGTTTGTGCATTTACAATATTCATTGATTTTTGCCATTGAAAAACATGTTTTTCATATACCAGAAATGTTTGAAGCTACTGACTGAATGAAAGGAGCTGGCATCTCACTCTCTTTGAATCTTCTTTATCATGCTAGGATTAACAGGAAAAAGCAAAAAATTTCAGAATTGCACCGTGCAATGTGGAGATATTACTGTTTGTGCATTTACAATATTCATTGATTTTTGCCATTGAAAAACATGTTTTTCATATACCAGAAATGTTTGAAGCTACTGACTGAATGAAAGGAGCTGGCATCTCACTCTCTTTGAATCTTCTTTATCATGCTAGGATTAGCAGGAAAAAGCAAAAAATTTCAGAATTGCACCTTGCAATGTGGAGATATTACTGTTTGTGCATTTACAATATTCATTGATTTTTGCCATTGAAAAACATGTTTTTCATATACCAGAAATGTTTGAAGCTACTGACTGAATGAAAGGAGCTGGCATCTCACTCTCTTTGAATCTTCTTTATCATGCTAGGATTAACAGGAAAAAGCTAAAAATTTCAGAATTGCACCGTGCAATGTGGAGATATTACTGTTTGTGCATTTACAATATTCATTGATTTTTGCCATTGAAAAACATGTTTTTCATATACCAGAAATGTTTGAAGCTACTGACTGAATGAAAGGAGCTGGCATCTCACTCTCTTTGAATCTTCTTTATCATGCTAGGATTAACAGGAAAAAGCTAAAAATTTCAGAATTGCACCTTGCAATGTGGAGATATTACTGTTTGTGCATTTACAATATTCATTGATTTTTGCCATTGAAAAACATGTTTTTCATATACCAGAAATGTTTGAAGCTACTGACTGAATGAAAGGAGCTGGCATCTCACTCTCTTTGAATCTTCTTTATCATGCTAGGATTAACAGGAAAAAGCTAAAAATTTCAGAATTGCACCTTGCAATGTGGAGATATTACTGTTTGTGCATTTACAATATTCATTGATTTTTGCCATTGAAAAACGTCCAGAAATGTTTGAAGCTACTGACTGAATGAAAGGAGCTGGCATCTCACTCTCTTTGAATCTTCTTTATCATGCTAGGATTAGCAGGAAAAAGCAAAAAATTTCAGAATTGCACCTTGCAATGTGGAGATATTACTGTTTGTGCATTTACAATATTCATTGATTTTTGCCATTGAAAAACATGTTTTTCATATACCAGAAATGTTTGAAGCTACTGACTGAATGAAAGGAGCTGGCATCTCACTCTCTTTGAATCTTCTTTATCATGCTAGGATTAACAGGAAAAAGCTAAAAATTTCAGAATTGCACCTTGCAATGTGGAGATATTACTGTTTGTGCATTTACAATATTCATTGATTTTTGCCATTGAAAAACGTCCAGAAATGTTTGAAGCTACTGACTGAATGAAAGGAGCTGGCATCTCACTCTCTTTGAATCTTCTTTATCATGCTAGGATTAGCAGGAAAAAGCAAAAAATTTCAGAATTGCACCGTGCAATGTGGAGATATTACTGTTTGTGCATTTACAATATTCATTGATTTTTGCCATTGAAAAACATGTTTTTCATATACCAGAAATGTTTGAAGCTACTGACTGAATGAAAGGAGCTGGCATCTCACTCTCTTTGAATCTTCTTTATCATGCTAGGATTAACAGGAAAAAGCTAAAAATTTCAGAATTGCACCTTGCAATGTGGAGATATTACTGTTTGTGCATTTACAATATTCATTGATTTTTGCCATTGAAAAACGTCCAGAAATGTTTGAAGCTACTGACTGAATGAAAGGAGCTGGCATCTCACTCTCTTTGAATCTTCTTTATCATGCTAGGATTAGCAGGAAAAAGCAAAAAATTTCAGAATTGCACCTTGCAATGTGGAGATATTACTGTTTGTGCATTTACAATATTCATTGATTTTTGCCATTGAAAAACATGTTTTTCATATACCAGAAATGTTTGAAGCTACTGACTGAATGAAAGGAGCTGGCATCTCACTCTCTTTGAATCTTCTTTATCATGCTAGGATTAGCAGGAAAAAGCAAAAAATTTCAGAATTGCACCTTGCAATGTGGAGATATTACTGTTTGTGCATTTACAATATTCATTGATTTTTGCCATTGAAAAACATGTTTTTCATATACCAGAAATGTTTGAAGCTACTGACTGAATGAAAGGAGCTGGCATCTCACTCTCTTTGAATCTTCTTTATCATGCTAGGATTAACAGGAAAAAGCAAAAAATTTCAGAATTGCACCGTGCAATGTGGAGATATTACTGTTTATGCATTTACAATATTCATTGATTTTTGCCATTGAAAAACGTCCAGAAATGTTTGAAGCTACTGACTGAATGAAAGGAGCTGGCATCTCACTCTCTTTGAATATTCTTTATCATGCTAGGATTAACAGGAAAAAGCAAAAAATTTCAGAATTGCACCGTGCAATGTGGAGATATTACTGTTTGTGCATTTACAATATTCATTGATTTTTGCCATTGAAAAACATGTTTTTCATATACCAGAAATGTTTGAAGCTACTGACTGAATGAAAGGAGCTGGCATCTCACTCTCTTTGAATCTTCTTTATCATGCTAGGATTAACAGGAAAAAGCTAAAAATTTCAGAATTGCACCGTGCAATGTGGAGATATTACTGTTTGTGCATTTACAATATTCATTGATTTTTGCCATTGAAAAACGTCCAGAAATGTTTGAAGCTACTGACTGAATGAAAGGAGCTGGCATCTCACTCTCTTTGAATCTTCTTTATCATGCTAGGATTAACAGGAAAAAGCTAAAAATTTCAGAATTGCACCGTGCAATGTGGAGATATTACTGTTTGTGCATTTACAATATTCATTGATTTTTGCCATTGAAAAACATGTTTTTCATATACCAGAAATGTTTGAAGCTACTGACTGAATGAAAGGAGCTGGCATCTCACTCTCTTTGAATCTTCTTTATCATGCTAGGATTAGCAGGAAAAAGCAAAAAATTTCAGAATTGCACCTTGCAATGTGGAGATATTACTGTTTGTGCATTTACAATATTCATTGATTTTTGCCATTGAAAAACATGTTTTTCATATACCAGAAATGTTTGAAGCTACTGACTGAATGAAAGGAGCTGGCATCTCACTCTCTTTGAATCTTCTTTATCATGCTAGGATTAGCAGGAAAAAGCTAAAAATTTCAGAATTGCACCTTGCAATGTGGAGATATTACTGTTTGTGCATTTACAATATTCATTGATTTTTGCCATTGAAAAACATGTTTTTCATATACCAGAAATGTTTGAAGCTACTGACTGAATGAAAGGAGCTGGCATCTCACTCTCTTTGAATCTTCTTTATCATGCTAGGATTAACAGGAAAAAGCTAAAAATTTCAGAATTGCACCTTGCAATGTGGAGATATTACTGTTTGTGCATTTACAATATTCATTGATTTTTGCCATTGAAAAACATGTTTTTCATATACCAGAAATGTTTGAAGCTACTGACTGAATGAAAGGAGCTGGCATCTCACTCTCTTTGAATCTTCTTTATCATGCTAGGATTAGCAGGAAAAAGCTAAAAATTTCAGAATTGCACCGTGCAATGTGGAGATATTACTGTTTGTGCATTTACAATATTCATTGATTTTTGCCATTGAAAAACATGTTTTTCATATACCAGAAATGTTTGAAGCTACTGACTGAATGAAAGGAGCTGGCATCTCACTCTCTTTGAATCTTCTTTATCATGCTAGGATTAGCAGGAAAAAGCTAAAAATTTCAGAATTGCACCTTGCAATGTGGAGATATTACTGTTTGTGCATTTACAATATTCATTGATTTTTGCCATTGAAAAACATGTTTTTCATATACCAGAAATGTTTGAAGCTACTGACTGAATGAAAGGAGCTGGCATCTCACTCTCTTTGAATCTTCTTTATCATGCTAGGATTAGCAGGAAAAAGCAAAAAATTTCAGAATTGCACCGTGCAATGTGGAGATATTACTGTTTGTGCATTTACAATATTCATTGATTTTTGCCATTGAAAAACATGTTTTTCATATACCAGAAATGTTTGAAGCTACTGACTGAATGAAAGGAGCTGGCATCTCACTCTCTTTGAATCTTCTTTATCATGCTAGGATTAGCAGGAAAAAGCAAAAAATTTCAGAATTGCACCTTGCAATGTGGAGATATTACTGTTTGTGCATTTACAATATTCATTGATTTTTGCCATTGAAAAACGTCCAGAAATGTTTGAAGCTACTGACTGAATGAAAGGAGCTGGCATCTCACTCTCTTTGAATCTTCTTTATCATGCTAGGATTAACAGGAAAAAGCTAAAAATTTCAGAATTGCACCTTGCAATGTGGAGATATTACTGTTTGTGCATTTACAATATTCATTGATTTTTGCCATTGAAAAACATGTTTTTCATATACCAGAAATGTTTGAAGCTACTGACTGAATGAAAGGAGCTGGCATCTCACTCTCTTTGAATCTTCTTTATCATGCTAGGATTAACAGGAAAAAGCTAAAAATTTCAGAATTGCACCTTGCAATGTGGAGATATTACTGTTTGTGCATTTACAATATTCATTGATTTTTGCCATTGAAAAACATGTTTTTCATATACCAGAAATGTTTGAAGCTACTGACTGAATGAAAGGAGCTGGCATCTCACTCTCTTTGAATCTTCTTTATCATGCTAGGATTAACAGGAAAAAGCAAAAAATTTCAGAATTGCACCTTGCAATGTGGAGATATTACTGTTTGTGCATTTACAATATTCATTGATTTTTGCCATTGAAAAACATGTTTTTCATATACCAGAAATGTTTGAAGCTACTGACTGAATGAAAGGAGCTGGCATCTCACTCTCTTTGAATCTTCTTTATCATGCTAGGATTAACAGGAAAAAGCTAAAAATTTCAGAATTGCACCGTGCAATGTGGAGATATTACTGTTTGTGCATTTACAATATTCATTGATTTTTGCCATTGAAAAACATGTTTTTCATATACCAGAAATGTTTGAAGCTACTGACTGAATGAAAGGAGCTGGCATCTCACTCTCTTTGAATCTTCTTTATCATGCTAGGATTAGCAGGAAAAAGCTAAAAATTTCAGAATTGCACCTTGCAATGTGGAGATATTACTGTTTGTGCATTTACAATATTCATTGATTTTTGCCATTGAAAAACGTCCAGAAATGTTTGAAGCTACTGACTGAATGAAAGGAGCTGGCATCTCACTCTCTTTGAATCTTCTTTATCATGCTAGGATTAACAGGAAAAAGCTAAAAATTTCAGAATTGCACCTTGCAATGTGGAGATATTACTGTTTGTGCATTTACAATATTCATTGATTTTTGCCATTGAAAAACATGTTTTTCATATACCAGAAATGTTTGAAGCTACTGACTGAATGAAAGGAGCTGGCATCTCACTCTCTTTGAATCTTCTTTATCATGCTAGGATTAGCAGGAAAAAGCAAAAAATTTCAGAATTGCACCGTGCAATGTGGAGATATTACTGTTTGTGCATTTACAATATTCATTGATTTTTGCCATTGAAAAACATGTTTTTCATATACCAGAAATGTTTGAAGCTACTGACTGAATGAAAGGAGCTGGCATCTCACTCTCTTTGAATCTTCTTTATCATGCTAGGATTAACAGGAAAAAGCTAAAAATTTCAGAATTGCACCTTGCAATGTGGAGATATTACTGTTTGTGCATTTACAATATTCATTGATTTTTGCCATTGAAAAACGTCCAGAAATGTTTGAAGCTACTGACTGAATGAAAGGAGCTGGCATCTCACTCTCTTTGAATCTTCTTTATCATGCTAGGATTAACAGGAAAAAGCTAAAAATTTCAGAATTGCACCTTGCAATGTGGAGATATTCCTGTTTGTGCATTTACAATATTCATTGATTTTTGCCATTGAAAAACATGTTTTTCATATACCAGAAATGTTTGAAGCTACTGACTGAATGAAAGGAGCTGGCATCTCACTCTCTTTGAATCTTCTTTATCATGCTAGGATTAACAGGAAAAAGCAAAAAATTTCAGAATTGCACCTTGCAATGTGGAGATATTACTGTTTGTGCATTTACAATATTCATTGATTTTTGCCATTGAAAAACATGTTTTTCATATACCAGAAATGTTTGAAGCTACTGACTGAATGAAAGGAGCTGGCATCTCACTCTCTTTGAATCTTCTTTATCATGCTAGGATTAGCAGGAAAAAGCAAAAAATTTCAGAATTGCACCGTGCAATGTGGAGATATTACTGTTTGTGCATTTACAATATTCATTGATTTTTGCCATTGAAAAACATGTTTTTCATATACCAGAAATGTTTGAAGCTACTGACTGAATGAAAGGAGCTGGCATCTCACTCTCTTTGAATCTTCTTTATCATGCTAGGATTAACAGGAAAAAGCTAAAAATTTCAGAATTGCACCTTGCAATGTGGAGATATTACTGTTTGTGCATTTACAATATTCATTGATTTTTGCCATTGAAAAACGTCCAGAAATGTTTGAAGCTACTGACTGAATGAAAGGAGCTGGCATCTCACTCTCTTTGAATCTTCTTTATCATGCTAGGATTAACAGGAAAAAGCTAAAAATTTCAGAATTGCACCTTGCAATGTGGAGATATTACTGTTTGTGCATTTACAATATTCATTGATTTTTGCCATTGAAAAACATGTTTTTCATATACCAGAAATGTTTGAAGCTACTGACTGAATGAAAGGAGCTGGCATCTCACTCTCTTTGAATCTTCTTTATCATGCTAGGATTAGCAGGAAAAAGCAAAAAATTTCAGAATTGCACCGTGCAATGTGGAGATATTACTGTTTGTGCATTTACAATATTAATTGATTTTTGCCATTGAAAAACATGTTTTTCATATACCAGAAATGTTTGAAGCTACTGACTGAATGAAAGGAGCTGGCATCTCACTCTCTTTGAATCTTCTTTATCATGCTAGGATTAACAGGAAAAAGCTAAAAATTTCAGAATTGCACCTTGCAATGTGGAGATATTACTGTTTGTGCATTTACAATATTCATTGATTTTTGCCATTGAAAAACGTCCAGAAATGTTTGAAGCTACTGACTGAATGAAAGGAGCTGGCATCTCACTCTCTTTGAATCTTCTTTATCATGCTAGGATTAACAGGAAAAAGCTAAAAATTTCAGAATTGCACCTTGCAATGTGGAGATATTACTGTTTGTGCATTTACAATATTCATTGATTTTTGCCATTGAAAAACATGTTTTTCATATACCAGAAATGTTTGAAGCTACTGACTGAATGAAAGGAGCTGGCATCTCACTCTCTTTGAATCTTCTTTATCATGCTAGGATTAACAGGAAAAAGCAAAAAATTTCAGAATTGCACCTTGCAATGTGGAGATATTACTGTTTGTGCATTTACAATATTCATTGATTTTTGCCATTGAAAAACATGTTTTTCATATACCAGAAATGTTTGAAGCTACTGACTGAATGAAAGGAGCTGGCATCTCACTCTCTTTGAATCTTCTTTATCATGCTAGGATTAGCAGGAAAAAGCTAAAAATTTCAGAATTGCACCGTGCAATGTGGAGATATTACTGTTTGTGCATTTACAATATTCATTGATTTTTGCCATTGAAAAACATGTTTTTCATATACCAGAAATGTTTGAAGCTACTGACTGAATGAAAGGAGCTGGCATCTCACTCTCTTTGAATCTTCTTTATCATGCTAGGATTAACAGGAAAAAGCTAAAAATTTCAGAATTGCACCTTGCAATGTGGAGATATTACTGTTTGTGCATTTACAATATTCATTGATTTTTGCCATTGAAAAACGTCCAGAAATGTTTGAAGCTACTGACTGAATGAAAGGAGCTGGCATCTCACTCTCTTTGAATCTTTTTTATCATGCTAGGATTAACAGGAAAAAGCCAAAAATTTCAGAATTGCACCTTGCAATGTGGAGATATTACTGTTTGTGCATTTACAATATTCATTGATTTTTGCCATTGAAAAACATGTTTTTCATATACCAGAAATGTTTGAAGCTACTGACTGAATGAAAGGAGCTGGCATCTCACTCTCTTTGAATCTTCTTTATCATGCTAGGATTAACAGGAAAAAGCTAAAAATTTCAGAATTGCACCGTGCAATGTGGAGATATTACTGTTTGTGCATTTACAATATTCATTGATTTTTGCCATTGAAAAACATGTTTTTCATATACCAGAAATGTTTGAAGCTACTGACTGAATGAAAGGAGCTGGCATCTCACTCTCTTTGAATCTTCTTTACCATGCTAGGATTAACAGGAAAAAGCTAAAAATTTCAGAATTGCACCTTGCAATGTGGAGATATTACTGTTTGTGCATTTACAATATTCATTGATTTTTGCCATTGAAAAACGTCCAGAAATGTTTGAAGCTACTGACTGAATGAAAGGAGCTGACATCTCACTCTCTTTGAATCTTCTTTATCATGCTAGGATTAACAGGAAAAAGCTAAAAATTTCAGAATTGCACCTTGCAATGTGGAGATATTACTGTTTGTGCATTTACAATATTCATTGATTTTTGCCATTGAAAAACATGTTTTTCATATACCAGAAATGTTTGAAGCTACTGACTGAATGAAAGGAGCTGGCATCTCACTCTCTTTGAATCTTCTTTATCATGCTAGGATTAACAGGAAAAAGCTAAAAATTTCAGAATTGCACCGTGCAATGTGGAGATATTACTGTTTGTGCATTTACAATATTCATTGATTTTTGCCATTGAAAAACGTCCAGAAATGTTTGAAGCTACTGACTGAATGAAAGGAGCTGGCATCTCACTCTCTTTGAATCTTCTTTATCATGCTAGGATTAACAGGAAAAAGCAAAAAATTTCAGAATTGCACCGTGCAATGTGGAGATATTACTGTTTGTGCATTTACAATATTCATTGATTTTTGCCATTGAAAAACATGTTTTTCATATACCAGAAATGTTTGAAGCTACTGACTGAATGAAAGGAGCTGGCATCTCACTCTCTTTGAATCTTCTTTATCATGCTAGGATTAGCAGGAAAAAGCAAAAAATTTCAGAATTGCACCGTGCAATGTGGAGATATTACTGTTTGTGCATTTACAATATTCATTGATTTTTGCCATTGAAAAACATGTTTTTCATATACCAGAAATGTTTGAAGCTACTGACTGAATGAAAGGAGCTGGCATCTCACTCTCTTTGAATCTTCTTTATCATGCTAGGATTAGCAGGAAAAAGCAAAAAATTTCAGAATTGCACCTTGCAATGTGGAGATATTACTGTTTGTGCATTTACAATATTCATTGATTTTTGCCATTGAAAAACGTCCAGAAATGTTTGAAGCTACTGACTGAATGAAAGGAGCTGGCATCTCACTCTCTTTGAATCTTCTTTATCATGCTAGGATTAACAGGAAAAAGCTAAAAATTTCAGAATTGCACCTTGCAATGTGGAGATATTACTGTTTGTGCATTTACAATATTCATTGATTTTTGCCATTGAAAAACATGTTTTTCATATACCAGAAATGTTTGAAGCTACTGACTGAATGAAAGGAGCTGGCATCTCACTCTCTTTGAATCTTCTTTATCATGCTAGGATTAACAGGAAAAAGCTAAAAATTTCAGAATTGCACCTTGCAATGTGGAGATATTACTGTTTGTGCATTTACAATATTCATTGATTTTTGCCATTGAAAAACATGTTTTTCATATACCAGAAATGTTTGAAGCTACTGACTGAATGAAAGGAGCTGGCATCTCACTCTCTTTGAATCTTCTTTATCATGCTAGGATTAACAGGAAAAAGCAAAAAATTTCAGAATTGCACCTTGCAATGTGGAGATATTACTGTTTGTGCATTTACAATATTCATTGATTTTTGCCATTGAAAAACATGTTTTTCATATACCAGAAATGTTTGAAGCTACTGACTGAATGAAAGGAGCTGGCATCTCACTCTCTTTGAATCTTCTTTATCATGCTAGGATTAACAGGAAAAAGCTAAAAATTTCAGAATTGCACCGTGCAATGTGGAGATATTACTGTTTGTGCATTTACAATATTCATTGATTTTTGCCATTGAAAAACATGTTTTTCATATACCAGAAATGTTTGAAGCTACTGACTGAATGAAAGGAGCTGGCATCTCACTCTCTTTGAATCTTCTTTATCATGCTAGGATTAGCAGGAAAAAGCTAAAAATTTCAGAATTGCACCTTGCAATGTGGAGATATTACTGTTTGTGCATTTACAATATTCATTGATTTTTGCCATTGAAAAACGTCCAGAAATGTTTGAAGCTACTGACTGAATGAAAGGAGCTGGCATCTCACTCTCTTTGAATCTTCTTTATCATGCTAGGATTAACAGGAAAAAGCTAAAAATTTCAGAATTGCACCTTGCAATGTGGAGATATTACTGTTTGTGCATTTACAATATTCATTGATTTTTGCCATTGAAAAACATGTTTTTCATATACCAGAAATGTTTGAAGCTACTGACTGAATGAAAGGAGCTGGCATCTCACTCTCTTTGAATCTTCTTTATCATGCTAGGATTAGCAGGAAAAAGCAAAAAATTTCAGAATTGCACCGTGCAATGTGGAGATATTACTGTTTGTGCATTTACAATATTCATTGATTTTTGCCATTGAAAAACATGTTTTTCATATACCAGAAATGTTTGAAGCTACTGACTGAATGAAAGGAGCTGGCATCTCACTCTCTTTGAATCTTCTTTATCATGCTAGGATTAACAGGAAAAAGCTAAAAATTTCAGAATTGCACCTTGCAATGTGGAGATATTACTGTTTGTGCATTTACAATATTCATTGATTTTTGCCATTGAAAAACGTCCAGAAATGTTTGAAGCTACTGACTGAATGAAAGGAGCTGGCATCTCACTCTCTTTGAATCTTCTTTATCATGCTAGGATTAACAGGAAAAAGCTAAAAATTTCAGAATTGCACCTTGCAATGTGGAGATATTACTGTTTGTGCATTTACAATATTCATTGATTTTTGCCATTGAAAAACATGTTTTTCATATACCAGAAATGTTTGAAGCTACTGACTGAATGAAAGGAGCTGGCATCTCACTCTCTTTGAATCTTCTTTATCATGCTAGGATTAACAGGAAAAAGCAAAAAATTTCAGAATTGCACCTTGCAATGTGGAGATATTACTGTTTGTGCATTTACAATATTCATTGATTTTTGCCATTGAAAAACATGTTTTTCATATACCAGAAATGTTTGAAGCTACTGACTGAATGAAAGGAGCTGGCATCTCACTCTCTTTGAATCTTCTTTATCATGCTAGGATTAGCAGGAAAAAGCAAAAAATTTCAGAATTGCACCGTGCAATGTGGAGATATTACTGTTTGTGCATTTACAACATTCATTGATTTTTGCCATTGAAAAACATGTTTTTCATATACCAGAAATGTTTGAAGCTACTGACTGAATGAAAGGAGCTGGCATCTCACTCTCTTTGAATCTTCTTTATCATGCTAGGATTAACAGGAAAAAGCTAAAAATTTCAGAATTGCACCTTGCAATGTGGAGATATTACTGTTTGTGCATTTACAATATTCATTGATTTTTGCCATTGAAAAACGTCCAGAAATGTTTGAAGCTACTGACTGAATGAAAGGAGCTGGCATCTCACTCTCTTTGAATCTTCTTTATCATGCTAGGATTAACAGGAAAAAGCTAAAAATTTCAGAATTGCACCGTGCAATGTGGAGATATTACTGTTTGTGCATTTACAATATTCATTGATTTTTGCCATTGAAAAACATGTTTTTCATATACCAGAAATGTTTGAAGCTACCGACTGAATGAAAGGAGCTGGCATCTCACTCTCTTTGAATCTTCTTTATCATGCTAGGATTAGCAGGAAAAAGCAAAAAATTTCAGAATTGCACCGTGCAATGTGGAGATATTACTGTTTGTGCATTTACAATATTCATTGATTTTTGCCATTGAAAAACGTCCAGAAATGTTTGAAGCTACTGACTGAATGAAAGGAGCTGGCATCTCACTCTCTTTGAATCTTCTTTATCATGCTAGGATTAACAGGAAAAAGCAAAAAATTTCAGAATTGCACCTTGCAATGTGGAGATATTACTGTTTGTGCATTTACAATATTCATTGATTTTTGCCATTGAAAAACATGTTTTTCATATACCAGAAATGTTTGAAGCTACTGACTGAATGAAAGGAGCTGGCATCTCACTCTCTTTGAATCTTCTTTATCATGCTAGGATTAGCAGGAAAAAGCAAAAAATTTCAGAATTGCACCGTGCAATGTGGAGATATTACTGTTTGTGCATTTACAATATTCATTGATTTTTGCCATTGAAAAACATGTTTTTCATATACCAGAAATGTTTGAAGCTACTGACTGAATGAAAGGAGCTGGCATCTCACTCTCTTTGAATCTTCTTTATCATGCTAGGATTAACAGGAAAAAGCTAAAAATTTCAGAATTGCACCTTGCAATGTGGAGATATTACTGTTTGTGCATTTACAATATTCATTGATTTTTGCCATTGAAAAACGTCCAGAAATGTTTGAAGCTACTGACTGAATGAAAGGAGCTGGCATCTCACTCTCTTTGAATCTTCTTTATCATGCTAGGATTAACAGGAAAAAGCTAAAAATTTCAGAATTGCACCTTGCAATGTGGAGATATTACTGTTTGTGCATTTACAATATTCATTGATTTTTGCCATTGAAAAACATGTTTTTCATATACCAGAAATGTTTGAAGCTACTGACTGAATGAAAGGAGCTGGCATCTCACTCTCTTTGAATCTTCTTTATCATGCTAGGATTAACAGGAAAAAGCAAAAAATTTCAGAATTGCACCTTGCAATGTGGAGATATTACTGTTTGTGCATTTACAATATTCATTGATTTTTGCCATTGAAAAACATGTTTTTCATATACCAGAAATGTTTGAAGCTACTGACTGAATGAAAGGAGCTGGCATCTCACTCTCTTTGAATCTTCTTTATCATGCTAGGATTAGCAGGAAAAAGCTAAAAATTTCAGAATTGCACCGTGCAATGTGGAGATATTACTGTTTGTGCATTTACAATATTCATTGATTTTTGCCATTGAAAAACATGTTTTTCATATACCAGAAATGTTTGAAGCTACTGACTGAATGAAAGGAGCTGGCATCTCACTCTCTTTGAATCTTCTTTATCATGCTAGGATTAACAGGAAAAAGCTAAAAATTTCAGAATTGCACCTTGCAATGTGGAGATATTACTGTTTGTGCATTTACAATATTCATTGATTTTTGCCATTGAAAAACGTCCAGAAATGTTTGAAGCTACTGACTGAATGAAAGGAGCTGGCATCTCACTCTCTTTGAATCTTCTTTATCATGCTAGGATTAACAGGAAAAAGCTAAAAATTTCAGAATTGCACCTTGCAATGTGGAGATATTACTGTTTGTGCATTTACAATATTCATTGATTTTTGCCATTGAAAAACATGTTTTTCATATACCAGAAATGTTTGAAGCTACTGACTGAATGAAAGGAGCTGGCATCTCACTCTCTTTGAATCTTCTTTATCATGCTAGGATTAACAGGAAAAAGCTAAAAATTTCAGAATTGCACCGTGCAATGTGGAGATATTACTGTTTGTGCATTTACAATATTCATTGATTTTTGCCATTGAAAAACATGTTTTTCATATACCAGAAATGTTTGAAGCTACTGACTGAATGAAAGGAGCTGGCATCTCACTCTCTTTGAATCTTCTTTATCATGCTAGGATTAACAGGAAAAAGCTAAAAATTTCAGAATTGCACAGTGCAATGTGGAGATATTACTGTTTGTGCATTTACAATATTCATTGATTTTTGCCATTGAAAAATGTCCAGAAATGTTTGAAGCTACTGACTGAATGAAAGGAGCTGGCATCTCACTCTCTTTGAATCTTCTTTATCATGCTAGGATTAACAGGAAAAAGCAAAAAATTTCAGAATTGCACCGTGCAATGTGGAGATATTACTGTTTGTGCATTTACAATATTCATTGATTTTTGCCATTGAAAAACATGTTTTTCATATACCAGAAATGTTTGAAGCTACTGACTGAATGAAAGGAGCTGGCATCTCACTCTCTTTGAATCTTCTTTATCATGCTAGGATTAGCAGGAAAAAGCAAAAAATTTCAGAATTGCACCGTGCAATGTGGAGATATTACTGTTTGTGCATTTACAATATTCATTGATTTTTGCCATTGAAAAACATGTTTTTCATATACCAGAAATGTTTGAAGCTACTGACTGAATGAAAGGAGCTGGCATCTCACTCTCTTTGAATCTTCTTTATCATGCTAGGATTAACAGGAAAAAGCAAAAAATTTCAGAATTGCACCGTGCAATGTGGAGATATTACTGTTTGTGCATTTACAATATTCATTGATTTTTGCCATTGAAAAACGTCCAGAAATGTTTGAAGCTACTGACTGAATGAAAGGAGCTGGCATCTCACTCTCTTTGAATCTTCTTTATCATGCTAGGATTAACAGGAAAAAGCAAAAAATTTCAGAATTGCACCGTGCAATGTGGAGATATTACTGTTTGTGCATTTACAATATTCATTGATTTTTGCCATTGAAAAACATGTTTTTCATATACCAGAAATGTTTGAAGCTACTGACTGAATGAAAGGAGCTGGCATCTCACTCTCTTTGAATCTTCTTTATCATGCTAGGATTAACAGGAAAAAGCTAAAAATTTCAGAATTGCACCTTGCAATGTGGAGATATTACTGTTTGTGCATTTACAATATTCATTGATTTTTGCCATTGAAAAACATGTTTTTCATATACCAGAAATGTTTGAAGCTACTGACTGAATGAAAGGAGCTGGCATCTCACTCTCTTTGAATCTTCTTTATCATGCTAGGATTAACAGGAAAAAGCTAAAAATTTCAGAATTGCACCGTGCAATGTGGAGATATTACTGTTTGTGCATTTACAATATTCATTGATTTTTGCCATTGAAAAACATGTTTTTCATATACCAGAAATGTTTGAAGCTACTGACTGAATGAAAGGAGCTGGCATCTCACTCTCTTTGAATCTTCTTTATCATGCTAGGATTAGCAGGAAAAAGCAAAAAATTCAGAATTGCACCGTGCAATGTGGAGATATTACTGTTTGTGCATTTACAATATTCATTGATTTTTGCCATTGAAAAACATGTTTTTCATATACCAGAAATGTTTGAAGCTACTGACTGAATGAAAGGAGCTGGCATCTCACTCTCTTTGAATCTTCTTTATCATGCTAGGATTAACAGGAAAAAGCTAAAAATTTCAGAATTGCACCTTGCAATGTGGAGATATTACTGTTTGTGCATTTACAATATTCATTGATTTTTGCCATTGAAAAACATGTTTTTCATATACCAGAAATGTTTGAAGCTACTGACTGAATGAAAGGAGCTGGCATCTCACTCTCTTTGAATCTTCTTTATCATGCTAGGATTAACAGGAAAAAGCAAAAAATTTCAGAATTGCACCGTGCAATGTGGAGATATTACTGTTTGTGCATTTACAATATTCATTGATTTTTGCCATTGAAAAACGTCCAGAAATGTTTGAAGCTACTGACTGAATGAAAGGAGCTGGCATCTCACTCTCTTTGAATCTTCTTTATCATGCTAGGATTAACAGGAAAAAGCAAAAAATTTCAGAATTGCACCGTGCAATGTGGAGATATTACTGTTTGTGCATTTACAATATTCATTGATTTTTGCCATTGAAAAACATGTTTTTCATATACCAGAAATGTTTGAAGCTACTGACTGAATGAAAGGAGCTGGCATCTCACTCTCTTTGAATCTTCTTTATCATGCTAGGATTAACAGGAAAAAGCTAAAAATTTCAGAATTGCACCGTGCAATGTGGAGATATTACTGTTTGTGCATTTACAATATTCATTGATTTTTGCCATTGAAAAACATGTTTTTCATATACCAGAAATGTTTGAAGCTACTGACTGAATGAAAGGAGCTGGCATCTCACTCTCTTTGAATCTTCTTTATCATGCTAGGATTAGCAGGAAAAAGCAAAAAATTTCAGAATTGCACCGTGCAATGTGGAGATATTACTGTTTGTGCATTTACAATATTCATTGATTTTTGCCATTGAAAAACGTCCAGAAATGTTTGAAGCTACTGACTGAATGAAAGGAGCTGGCATCTCACTCTCTTTGAATCTTCTTTATCATGCTAGGATTAACAGGAAAAAGCAAAAAATTTCAGAATTGCACCGTGCAATGTGGAGATATTACTGTTTGTGCATTTACAATATTCATTGATTTTTGCCATTGAAAAACATGTTTTTCATATACCAGAAATGTTTGAAGCTACTGACTGAATGAAAGGAGCTGGCATCTCACTCTCTTTGAATCTTCTTTATCATGCTAGGATTAGCAGGAAAAAGCAAAAAATTTCAGAATTGCACCGTGCAATGTGGAGATATTACTGTTTGTGCATTTACAATATTCATTGATTTTTGCCATTGAAAAACATGTTTTTCATATACCAGAAATGTTTGAAGCTACTGACTGAATGAAAGGAGCTGGCATCTCACTCTCTTTGAATCTTCTTTATCATGCTAGGATTAGCAGGAAAAAGCAAAAAATTTCAGAATTGCACCGTGCAATGTGGAGATATTACTGTTTGTGCATTTACAATATTCATTGATTTTTGCCATTGAAAAACATGTTTTTCATATACCAGAAATGTTTGAAGCTACTGACTGAATGAAAGGAGCTGGCATCTCACTCTCTTTGAATCTTCTTTATCATGCTAGGATTAACAGGAAAAAGCTAAAAATTTCAGAATTGCACCGTGCAATGTGGAGATATTACTGTTTGTGCATTTACAATATTCATTGATTTTTGCCATTGAAAAACATGTTTTTCATATACCAGAAATGTTTGAAGCTACTGACTGAATGAAAGGAGCTGGCATCTCACTCTCTTTGAATCTTCTTTATCATGCTAGGATTAACAGGAAAAAGCAAAAAATTTCAGAATTGCACCGTGCAATGTGGAGATATTACTGTTTGTGCATTTACAATATTCATTGATTTTTGCCATTGAAAAACATGTTTTTCATATACCAGAAATGTTTGAAGCTACTGACTGAATGAAAGGAGCTGGCATCTCACTCTCTTTGAATCTTCTTTATCATGCTAGGATTAGCAGGAAAAAGCAAAAAATTTCAGAATTGCACCTTGCAATGTGGAGATATTACTGTTTGTGCATTTACAATATTCATTGATTTTTGCCATTGAAAAACATGTTTTTCATATACCATAAATGTTTGAAGCTACTGACTAAATGAAAGGAGCTGGCATCTCACTCTCTTTGAATCTTCTTTATCATGCTAGGATTAGCAGGAAAAAGCTAAAAATTTCAGAATTGCACCTTGCAATGTGGAGATATTACTGTTTGTGCATTTACAATATTCATTGATTTTTGCCATTGAAAAACATGTTTTTCATATACCAGAAATGTTTGAAGCTACTGACTGAATGAAAGGAGCTGGCATCTCACTCTCTTTGAATCTTCTTTATCATGCTAGGATTAGCAGGAAAAAGCTAAAAATTTCAGAATTGCACCGTGCAATGTGGAGATATTACTGTTTGTGCATTTACAATATTCATTGATTTTTGCCATTGAAAAACGTCCAGAAATGTTTGAAGCTACTGACTGAATGAAAGGAGCTGGCATCTCACTCTCTTTGAATCTTCTTTATCATGCTAGGATTAACAGGAAAAAGCAAAAAATTTCAGAATTGCACCTTGCAATGTGGAGATATTACTGTTTGTGCATTTACAATATTCATTGATTTTTGCCATTGAAAAACATGTTTTTCATATACCAGAAATGTTTGAAGCTACTGACTGAATGAAAGGAGCTGGCATCTCACTCTCTTTGAATCTTCTTTATCATGCTAGGATTAACAGGAAAAAGCAAAAAATTTCAGAATTGCACTGTGCAATGTGGAGATATTACTGTTTGTGCATTTACAATATTCATTGATTTTTGCCATTGAAAAACGTCCAGAAATGTTTGAAGCTACTGACTGAATGAAAGGAGCTGGCATCTCACTCTCTTTGAATCTTCTTTATCATGCTAGGATTAGCAGGAAAAAGCTAAAAATTTCAGAATTGCACCGTGCAATGTGGAGATATTACTGTTTGTGCATTTACAATATTCATTGATTTTTGCCATTGAAAAACATGTTTTTCATATACCAGAAATGTTTGAAGCTACTGACTGAATGAAAGGAGCTGGCATCTCACTCTCTTTGAATCTTCTTTATCATGCTAGGATTAGCAGGAAAAAGCTAAAAATTTCAGAATTGCACCGTGCAATGTGGAGATATTACTGTTTGTGCATTTACAATATTCATTGATTTTTGCCATTGAAAAACATGTTTTTCATATACCAGAAATGTTTGAAGCTACTGACTGAATGAAAGGAGCTGGCATCTCACTCTCTTTGAATCTTCTTTATCATGCTAGGATTAACAGGAAAAAGCTAAAAATTTCAGAATTGCACCGTGCAATGTGGAGATATTACTGTTTGTGCATTTACAATATTCATTGATTTTTGCCATTGAAAAACATGTTTTTCATATACCAGAAATGTTTGAAGCTACTGACTGAATGAAAGGAGCTGGCATCTCACTCTCTTTGAATCTTCTTTATCATGCTAGGATTAACAGGAAAAAGCAAAAAATTTCAGAATTGCACCTTGCAATGTGGAGATATTACTGTTTGTGCATTTACAATATTCATTGATTTTTGCCATTGAAAAACATGTTTTTCATATACCAGAAATGTTTGAAGCTACTGACTGAATGAAAGGAGCTGGCATCTCACTCTCTTTGAATCTTCTTTATCATGCTAGGATTAGCAGGAAAAAGCTAAAAATTTCAGAATTGCACCTTGCAATGTGGAGATATTACTGTTTGTGCATTTACAATATTCATTGATTTTTGCCATTGAAAAACGTCCAGAAATGTTTGAAGCTACTGACTGAATGAAAGGAGCTGGCATCTCACTCTCTTTGAATCTTCTTTATCATGCTAGGATTAACAGGAAAAAGCTAAAAATTTCAGAATTGCACCGTGCAATGTGGAGATATTACTGTTTGTGCATTTACAATATTCATTGATTTTTGCCATTGAAAAACATGTTTTTCATATACCAGAAATGTTTGAAGCTACTGACTGAATGAAAGGAGCTGGCATCTCACTCTCTTTGAATCTTCTTTATCATGCTAGGATTAGCAGGAAAAAGCAAAAAATTTCAGAATTGCACCTTGCAATGTGGAGATATTACTGTTTGTGCATTTACAATATTCATTGATTTTTGCCATTGAAAAACATGTTTTTCATATACCAGAAATGTTTGAAGCTACTGACTGAATGAAAGGAGCTGGCATCTCACTCTCTTTGAATCTTCTTTATCATGCTAGGATTAACAGGAAAAAGCAAAAAATTTCAGAATTGCACCTTGCAATGTGGAGATATTACTGTTTGTGCATTTACAATATTCATTGATTTTTGCCATTGAAAAACATGTTTTTCATATACCAGAAATGTTTGAAGCTACTGACTGAATGAAAGGAGCTGGCATCTCACTCTCTTTGAATCTTCTTTATCATGCTAGGATTAGCAGGAAAAAGCTAAAAATTTCAGAATTGCACCGTGCAATGTGGAGATATTACTGTTTGTGCATTTACAATATTCATTGATTTTTGCCATTGAAAAACATGTTTTTCATATACCAGAAATGTTTGAAGCTACTGACTGAATGAAAGGAGCTGGCATCTCACTCTCTTTGAATCTTCTTTATCATGCTAGGATTAACAGGAAAAAGCTAAAAATTTCAGAATTGCACCGTGCAATGTGGAGATATTACTGTTTGTGCATTTACAATATTCATTGATTTTTGCCATTGAAAAACATGTTTTTCATATACCAGAAATGTTTGAAGCTACTGACTGAATGAAAGGAGCTGGCATCTCACTCTCTTTGAATCTTCTTTATCATGCTAGGATTAACAGGAAAAAGCAAAAAATTTCAGAATTGCACCTTGCAATGTGGAGATATTACTGTTTGTGCATTTACAATATTCATTGATTTTTGCCATTGAAAAACATGTTTTTCATATACCAGAAATGTTTGAAGCTACTGACTGAATGAAAGGAGCTGGCATCTCACTCTCTTTGAATCTTCTTTATCATGCTAGGATTAGCAGGAAAAAGCTAAAAATTTCAGAATTGCACCTTGCAATGTGGAGATATTACTGTTTGTGCATTTACAATATTCATTGATTTTTGCCATTGAAAAACGTCCAGAAATGTTTGAAGCTACTGACTGAATGAAAGGAGCTGGCATCTCACTCTCTTTGAATCTTCTTTATCATGCTAGGATTAACAGGAAAAAGCTAAAAATTTCAGAATTGCACCGTGCAATGTGGAGATATTACTGTTTGTGCATTTACAATATTCATTGATTTTTGCCATTGAAAAACGTTTTTCATATACCAGAAATGTTTGAAGCTACTGACTGAATGAAAGGAGCTGGCATCTCACTCTCTTTGAATCTTCTTTATCATGCTAGGATTAGCAGGAAAAAGCAAAAAATTTCAGAATTGCACCTTGCAATGTGGAGATATTACTGTTTGTGCATTTACAATATTCATTGATTTTTGCCATTGAAAAACATGTTTTTCATATACCAGAAATGTTTGAAGCTACTGACTGAATGAAAGGAGCTGGCATCTCACTCTCTTTGAATCTTCTTTATCATGCTAGGATTAACAGGAAAAAGCAAAAAATTTCAGAATTGCACCGTGCAATGTGGAGATATTACTGTTTGTGCATTTACAATATTCATTGATTTTTGCCATTGAAAAACGTCCAGAAATGTTTGAAGCTACTGACTGAATGAAAGGAGCTGGCATCTCACTCTCTTTGAATCTTCTTTATCATGCTAGGATTAACAGGAAAAAGCAAAAAATTTCAGAATTGCACCGTGCAATGTGGAGATATTACTGTTTGTGCATTTACAATATTCATTGATTTTTGCCATTGAAAAACATGTTTTTCATATACCAGAAATGTTTGAAGCTACTGACTGAATGAAAGGAGCTGGCATCTCACTCTCTTTGAATCTTCTTTATCATGCTAGGATTAACAGGAAAAAGCTAAAAATTTCAGAATTGCACCGTGCAATGTGGAGATATTACTGTTTGTGCATTTACAATATTCATTGATTTTTGCCATTGAAAAACATGTTTTTCATATACCAGAAATGTTTGAAGCTACTGACTGAATGAAAGGAGCTGGCATCTCACTCTCTTTGAATCTTCTTTATCATGCTAGGATTAGCAGGAAAAAGCAAAAAATTTCAGAATTGCACCGTGCAATGTGGAGATATTACTGTTTGTGCATTTACAATATTCATTGATTTTTGCCATTGAAAAACGTCCAGAAATGTTTGAAGCTACTGACTGAATGAAAGGAGCTGGCATCTCACTCTCTTTGAATCTTCTTTATCATGCTAGGATTAACAGGAAAAAGCAAAAAATTTCAGAATTGCACCCTGCAATGTGGAGATATTACTGTTTGTGCATTTACAATATTCATTGATTTTTGCCATTGAAAAACATGTTTTTCATATACCAGAAATGTTTGAAGCTACTGACTGAATGAAAGGAGCTGGCATCTCACTCTCTTTGAATCTTCTTTATCATGCTAGGATTAGCAGGAAAAAGCAAAAAATTTCAGAATTGCACCGTGCAATGTGGAGATATTACTGTTTGTGCATTTACAATATTCATTGATTTTTGCCATTGAAAAACATGTTTTTCATATACCAGAAATGTTTGAAGCTACTGACTGAATGAAAGGAGCTGGCATCTCACTCTCTTTGAATCTTCTTTATCATGCTAGGATTAGCAGGAAAAAGCAAAAAATTTCAGAATTGCACCGTGCAATGTGGAGATATTACTGTTTGTGCATTTACAATATTCATTGATTTTTGCCATTGAAAAACATGTTTTTCATATACCAGAAATGTTTGAAGCTACTGACTGAATGAAAGGAGCTGGCATCTCACTCTCTTTGAATCTTCTTTATCATGCTAGGATTAACAGGAAAAAGCTAAAAATTTCAGAATTGCACCGTGCAATGTGGAGATATTACTGTTTGTGCATTTACAATATTCATTGATTTTTGCCATTGAAAAACATGTTTTTCATATACCAGAAATGTTTGAAGCTACTGACTGAATGAAAGGAGCTGGCATCTCACTCTCTTTGAATCTTCTTTATCATGCTAGGATTAACAGGAAAAAGCAAAAAATTTCAGAATTGCACCGTGCAATGTGGAGATATTACTGTTTGTGCATTTACAATATTCATTGATTTTTGCCATTGAAAAACATGTTTTTCATATACCAGAAATGTTTGAAGCTACTGACTGAATGAAAGGAGCTGGCATCTCACTCTCTTTGAATCTTCTTTATCATGCTAGGATTAGCAGGAAAAAGCAAAAAATTTCAGAATTGCACCTTGCAATGTGGAGATATTACTGTTTGTGCATTTACAATATTCATTGATTTTTGCCATTGAAAAACATGTTTTTCATATACCATAAATGTTTGAAGCTACTGACTGAATGAAAGGAGCTGGCATCTCACTCTCTTTGAATCTTCTTTATCATGCTAGGATTAGCAGGAAAAAGCTAAAAATTTCAGAATTGCACCTTGCAATGTGGAGATATTACTGTTTGTGCATTTACAATATTCATTGATTTTTGCCATTGAAAAACATGTTTTTCATATACCAGAAATGTTTGAAGCTACTGACTGAATGAAAGGAGCTGGCATCTCACTCTCTTTGAATCTTCTTTATCATGCTAGGATTAGCAGGAAAAAGCTAAAAATTTCAGAATTGCACCGTGCAATGTGGAGATATTACTGTTTGTGCATTTACAATATTCATTGATTTTTGCCATTGAAAAACGTCCAGAAATGTTTGAAGCTACTGACTGAATGAAAGGAGCTGGCATCTCACTCTCTTTGAATCTTCTTTATCATGCTAGGATTAACAGGAAAAAGCAAAAAATTTCAGAATTGCACCTTGCAATGTGGAGATATTACTGTTTGTGCATTTACAATATTCATTGATTTTTGCCATTGAAAAACATGTTTTTCATATACCAGAAATGTTTGAAGCTACTGACTGAATGAAAGGAGCTGGCATCTCACTCTCTTTGAATCTTCTTTATCATGCTAGGATTAACAGGAAAAAGCAAAAAATTTCAGAATTGCACTGTGCAATGTGGAGATATTACTGTTTGTGCATTTACAATATTCATTGATTTTTGCCATTGAAAAACGTCCAGAAATGTTTGAAGCTACTGACTGAATGAAAGGAGCTGGCATCTCACTCTCTTTGAATCTTCTTTATCATGCTAGGATTAGCAGGAAAAAGCTAAAAATTTCAGAATTGCACCGTGCAATGTGGAGATATTACTGTTTGTGCATTTACAATATTCATTGATTTTTGCCATTGAAAAACATGTTTTTCATATACCAGAAATGTTTGAAGCTACTGACTGAATGAAAGGAGCTGGCATCTCACTCTCTTTGAATCTTCTTTATCATGCTAGGATTAGCAGGAAAAAGCTAAAAATTTCAGAATTGCACCGTGCAATGTGGAGATATTACTGTTTGTGCATTTACAATATTCATTGATTTTTGCCATTGAAAAACATGTTTTTCATATACCAGAAATGTTTGAAGCTACTGACTGAATGAAAGGAGCTGCCATCTCACTCTCTTTGAATCTTCTTTATCATGCTAGGATTAACAGGAAAAAGCTAAAAATTTCAGAATTGCACCGTGCAATGTGGAGATATTACTGTTTGTGCATTTACAATATTCATTGATTTTTGCCATTGAAAAACATGTTTTTCATATACCAGAAATGTTTGAAGCTACTGACTGAATGAAAGGAGCTGGCATCTCACTCTCTTTGAATCTTCTTTATCATGCTAGGATTAACAGGAAAAAGCAAAAAATTTCAGAATTGCACCTTGCAATGTGGAGATATTACTGTTTGTGCATTTACAATATTCATTGATTTTTGCCATTGAAAAACATGTTTTTCATATACCAGAAATGTTTGAAGCTACTGACTGAATGAAAGGAGCTGGCATCTCACTCTCTTTGAATCTTCTTTATCATGCTAGGATTAGCAGGAAAAAGCTAAAAATTTCAGAATTGCACCTTGCAATGTGGAGATATTACTGTTTGTGCATTTACAATATTCATTGATTTTTGCCATTGAAAAACGTCCAGAAATGTTTGAAGCTACTGACTGAATGAAAGGAGCTGGCATCTCACTCTCTTTGAATCTTCTTTATCATGCTAGGATTAACAGGAAAAAGCTAAAAATTTCAGAATTGCACCGTGCAATGTGGAGATATTACTGTTTGTGCATTTACAATATTCATTGATTTTTGCCATTGAAAAACATGTTTTTCATATACCAGAAATGTTTGAAGCTACTGACTGAATGAAAGGAGCTGGCATCTCACTCTCTTTGAATCTTCTTTATCATGCTAGGATTAGCAGGAAAAAGCAAAAAATTTCAGAATTGCACCTTGCAATGTGGAGATATTACTGTTTGTGCATTTACAATACTCATTGATTTTTGCCATTGAAAAACATGTTTTTCATATACCAGAAATGTTTGAAGCTACTGACTGAATGAAAGGAGCTGGCATCTCACTCTCTTTGAATCTTCTTTATCATGCTAGGATTAACAGGAAAAAGCAAAAAATTTCAGAATTGCACCTTGCAATGTGGAGATATTACTGTTTGTGCATTTACAATATTCATTGATTTTTGCCATTGAAAAACATGTTTTTCATATACCAGAAATGTTTGAAGCTACTGACTGAATGAAAGGAGCTGGCATCTCACTCTCTTTGAATCTTCTTTATCATGCTAGGATTAGCAGGAAAAAGCTAAAAATTTCAGAATTGCACCGTGCAATGTGGAGATATTACTGTTTGTGCATTTACAATATTCATTGATTTTTGCCATTGAAAAACATGTTTTTCATATACCAGAAATGTTTGAAGCTACTGACTGAATGAAAGGAGCTGGCATCTCACTCTCTTTGAATCTTCTTTATCATGCTAGGATTAACAGGAAAAAGCTAAAAATTTCAGAATTGCACCGTGCAATGTGGAGATATTACTGTTTGTGCATTTACAATATTCATTGATTTTTGCCATTGAAAAACATGTTTTTCATATACCAGAAATGTTTGAAGCTACTGACTGAATGAAAGGAGCTGGCATCTCACTCTCTTTGAATCTTCTTTATCATGCTAGGATTAACAGGAAAAAGCAAAAAATTTCAGAATTGCACCTTGCAATGTGGAGATATTACTGTTTGTGCATTTACAATATTCATTGATTTTTGCCATTGAAAAACATGTTTTTCATATACCAGAAATGTTTGAAGCTACTGACTGAATGAAAGGAGCTGGCATCTCACTCTCTTTGAATCTTCTTTATCATGCTAGGATTAGCAGGAAAAAGCTAAAAATTTCAGAATTGCACCTTGCAATGTGGAGATATTACTGTTTGTGCATTTACAATATTCATTGATTTTTGCCATTGAAAAACGTCCAGAAATGTTTGAAGCTACTGACTGAATGAAAGGAGCTGGCATCTCACTCTCTTTGAATCTTCTTTATCATGCTAGGATTAACAGGAAAAAGCTAAAAATTTCAGAATTGCACCGTGCAATGTGGAGATATTACTGTTTGTGCATTTACAATATTCATTGATTTTTGCCATTGAAAAACGTTTTTCATATACCAGAAATGTTTGAAGCTACTGACTGAATGAAAGGAGCTGGCATCTCACTCTCTTTGAATCTTCTTTATCATGCTAGGATTAGCAGGAAAAAGCAAAAAATTTCAGAATTGCACCTTGCAATGTGGAGATATTACTGTTTGTGCATTTACAATATTCATTGATTTTTGCCATTGAAAAACATGTTTTTCATATACCAGAAATGTTTGAAGCTACTGACTGAATGAAAGGAGCTGGCATCTCACTCTCTTTGAATCTTCTTTATCATGCTAGGATTAACAGGAAAAAGCTAAAAATTTCAGAATTGCACCGTGCAATGTGGAGATATTACTGTTTGTGCATTTACAATATTCATTGATTTTTGCCATTGAAAAACATGTTTTTCATATACCAGAAATGTTTGAAGCTACTGACTGAATGAAAGGAGCTGGCATCTCACTCTCTTTGAATCTTCTTTATCATGCTAGGATTAGCAGGAAAAAGCAAAAAATTTCAGAATTGCACCTTGCAATGTGGAGATATTACTGTTTGTGCATTTACAATATTCATTGATTTTTGCCATTGAAAAACATGTTTTTCATATACCAGAAATGTTTGAAGCTACTGACTGAATGAAAGGAGCTGGCATCTCACTCTCTTTGAATCTTCTTTATCATGCTAGGATTAACAGGAAAAAGCAAAAAATTTCAGAATTGCACCTTGCAATGTGGAGATATTACTGTTTGTGCATTTACAATATTCATTGATTTTTGCCATTGAAAAACATGTTTTTCATATACCAGAAATGTTTGAAGCTACTGACTGAATGAAAGGAGCTGGCATCTCACTCTCTTTGAATCTTCTTTATCATGCTAGGATTAACAGGAAAAAGCTAAAAATTTCAGAATTGCACCGTGCAATGTGGAGATATTACTGTTTGTGCATTTACAATATTCATTGATTTTTGCCATTGAAAAACATGTTTTTCATATACCAGAAATGTTTGAAGCTACTGACTGAATGAAAGGAGCTGGCATCTCACTCTCTTTGAATCTTCTTTATCATGCTAGGATTAACAGGAAAAAGCTAAAAATTTCAGAATTGCACCTTGCAATGTGGAGATATTACTGTTTGTGCATTTACAATATTCATTGATTTTTGCCATTGAAAAACATGTTTTTCATATACCAGAAATGTTTGAAGCTACTGACTGAATGAAAGGAGCTGGCATTTCACTCTCTTTGAATCTTCTTTATCATGCTAGGATTAGCAGGAAAAAGCAAAAAATTTCAGAATTGCACCTTGCAATGTGGAGATATTACTGTTTGTGCATTTACAATATTCATTGATTTTTGCCATTGAAAAACATGTTTTTCATATACCAGAAATGTTTGAAGCTACTGACTGAATGAAAGGAGCTGGCATCTCACTCTCTTTGAATCTTCTTTATCATGCTAGGATTAACAGGAAAAAGCTAAAAATTTCAGAATTGCACCTTGCAATGTGGAGATATTACTGTTTGTGCATTTACAATATTCATTGATTTTTGCCATTGAAAAACATGTTTTTCATATACCAGAAATGTTTGAAGCTACTGACTGAATGAAAGGAGCTGGCATCTCACTCTCTTTGAATCTTCTTTATCATGCTAGGATTAGCAGGAAAAAGCAAAAAATTTCAGAATTGCACCGTGCAATGTGGAGATATTACTGTTTGTGCATTTACAATATTCATTGATTTTTGCCATTGAAAAACGTCCAGAAATGTTTGAAGCTACTGACTGAATGAAAGGAGCTGGCATCTCACTCTCTTTGAATCTTCTTTATCATGCTAGGATTAGCAGGAAAAAGCAAAAAATTTCAGAATTGCACCTTGCAATGTGGAGATATTACTGTTTGTGCATTTACAATATTCATTGATTTTTGCCATTGAAAAACATGTTTTTCATATACCAGAAATGTTTGAAGCTACTGACTGAATGAAAGGAGCTGGCATCTCACTCTCTTTGAATCTTCTTTATCATGCTAGGATTAACAGGAAAAAGCTAAAAATTTCAGAATTGCACCTTGCAATGTGGAGATATTACTGTTTGTGCATTTACAATATTCATTGATTTTTGCCATTGAAAAACATGTTTTTCATATACCAGAAATGTTTGAAGCTACTGACTGAATGAAAGGAGCTGGCATCTCACTCTCTTTGAATCTTCTTTATCATGCTAGGATTAGCAGGAAAAAGCAAAAAATTTCAGAATTGCACCGTGCAATGTGGAGATATTACTGTTTGTACATTTACAATATTCATTGATTTTTGCCATTGAAAAACATGTTTTTCATATACCAGAAATGTTTGAAGCTACTGACTGAATGAAAGGAGCTGGCATCTCACTCTCTTTGAATCTTCTTTATCATGCTAGGATTAGCAGGAAAAAGCTAAAAATTTCAGAATTGCACCGTGCAATGTGGAGATATTACTGTTTGTGCATTTACAATATTCATTGATTTTTGCCATTGAAAAACATGTTTTTCATATACCAGAAATGTTTGAAGCTACTGACTGAATGAAAGGAGCTGGCATCTCACTCTCTTTGAATCTTCTTTATCATGCTAGGATTAGCAGGAAAAAGCAAAAAATTTCAGAATTGCACCGTGTAATGTGGAGATATTACTGTTTGTGCATTTACAATATTCATTGATTTTTGCCATTGAAAAACGTCCAGAAATGTTTGAAGCTACTGACTGAATGAAAGGAGCTGGCATCTCACTCTCTTTGAATCTTCTTTATCATGCTAGGATTAGCAGGAAAAAGCTAAAAATTTCAGAATTGCACCGTGCAATGTGGAGATATTACTGTTTGTGCATTTACAATATTCATTGATTTTTGCCATTGAAAAACATGTTTTTCATATACCAGAAATGTTTGAAGCTACTGACTGAATGAAAGGAGCTGGCATCTCACTCTCTTTGAATCTTCTTTATCATGCTAGGATTAGCAGGAAAAAGCAAAAAATTTCAGAATTGCACCGTGCAATGTGGAGATATTACTGTTTGTGCATTTACAATATTCATTGATTTTTGCCATTGAAAAACATGTTTTTCATATACCAGAAATGTTTGAAGCTACTGACTGAATGAAAGGAGCTGGCATCTCACTCTCTTTGAATCTTCTTTATCATGCTAGGATTAGCAGGAAAAAGCTAAAAATTTCAGAATTGCACCGTGCAATGTGGAGATATTACTGTTTGTGCATTTACAATATTCATTGATTTTTGCCATTGAAAAACATGTTTTTCATATACCAGAAATGTTTGAAGCTACTGACTGAATGAAAGGAGCTGGCATCTCACTCTCTTTGAATCTTCTTTATCATGCTAGGATTAGCAGGAAAAAGCAAAAAATTTCAGAATTGCACCGTGCAATGTGGAGATATTACTGTTTGTGCATTTACAATATTCATTGATTTTTGCCATTGAAAAACGTCCAGAAATGTTTGAAGCTACTGACTGAATGAAAGGAGCTGGCATCTCACTCTCTTTGAATCTTCTTTATCATGCTAGGATTAGCAGGAAAAAGCTAAAAATTTCAGAATTGCACCTTGCAATGTGGAGATATTACTGTTTGTGCATTTACAATATTCATTGATTTTTGCCATTGAAAAACATGTTTTTCATATACCAGAAATGTTTGAAGCTACTGACTGAATGAAAGGAGCTGGCATCTCACTCTCTTTGAATCTTCTTTATCATGCTAGGATTAGCAGGAAAAAGCAAAAAATTTCAGAATTGCACCGTGCAATGTGGAGATATTACTGTTTGTGCATTTACAATATTCATTGATTTTTGCCATTGAAAAACGTCCAGAAATGTTTGAAGCTACTGACTGAATGAAAGGAGCTGGCATCTCACTCTCTTTGAATCTTCTTTATCATGCTAGGATTAGCAGGAAAAAGCTAAAAATTTCAGAATTGCACCGTGCAATGTGGAGATATTACTGTTTGTGCATTTACAATATTCATTGATTTTTGCCATTGAAAAACATGTTTTTCATATACCAGAAATGTTTGAAGCTACTGACTGAATGAAAGGAGCTGGCATCTCACTCTCTTTGAATCTTCTTTATCATGCTAGGATTAACAGGAAAAAGCTAAAAATTTCAGAATTGCACCTTGCAATGTGGAGATATTACTGTTTGTGCATTTACAATATTCATTGATTTTTGCCATTGAAAAACATGTTTTTCATATACCAGAAATGTTTGAAGCTACTGACTGAATGAAAGGAGCTGGCATCTCACTCTCTTTGAATCTTCTTTATCATGCTAGGATTAGCAGGAAAAAGCAAAAAATTTCAGAATTGCACCGTGCAATGTGGAGATATTACTGTTTGTGCATTTACAATATTCATTGATTTTTGCCATTGAAAAACGTCCAGAAATGTTTGAAGCTACTGACTGAATGAAAGGAGCTGGCATCTCACTCTCTTTGAATCTTCTTTCTCATGCTAGGATTAGCAGGAAAAAGCTAAAAATTTCAGAATTGCACCGTGCAATGTGGAGATATTACTGTTTGTGCATTTACAATATTCATTGATTTTTGCCATTGAAAAACATGTTTTTCATATACCAGAAATGTTTGAAGCTACTGACTGAATGAAAGGAGCTGGCATCTCACTCTCTTTGAATCTTCTTTATCATGCTAGGATTAGCAGGAAAAAGCAAAAAATTTCAGAATTGCACCGTGCAATGTGGAGATATTACTGTTTGTGCATTTACAATATTCATTGATTTTTGCCATTGAAAAACATGTTTTTCATATACCAGAAATGTTTGAAGCTACTGACTGAATGAAAGGAGCTGGCATCTCACTCTCTTTGAATCTTCTTTATCATGCTAGGATTAGCAGGAAAAAGCAAAAAATTTCAGAATTGCACCGTGCAATGTGGAGATATTACTGTTTGTGCATTTACAATATTCATTGATTTTTGCCATTGAAAAACGTCCAGAAATGTTTGAAGCTACTGACTGAATGAAAGGAGCTGGCATCTCACTCTCTTTGAATCTTCTTTATCATGCTAGGATTAGCAGGAAAAAGCAAAAAATTTCAGAATTGCACCTTGCAATGTGGAGATATTACTGTTTGTGCATTTACAATATTCATTGATTTTTGCAATTGAAAAACATGTTTTTCATATACCAGAAATGTTTGAAGCTACTGACTGAATGAAAGGAGCTGGCATCTCACTCTCTTTGAATCTTCTTTATCATGCTAGGAGTAACAGGAAAAAGCAAAAAATTTCAGAATTGCACCTTGCAATGTGGAGATATTACTGTTTGTGCATTTACAATATTCATTGATTTTTGCCATTGAAAAACATGTTTTTCATATACCAGAAATGTTTGAAGCTACTGACTGAATGAAAGGAGCTGGCATCTCACTCTCTTTGAATCTTCTTTATCATGCTAGGATTAGCAGGAAAAAGCTAAAAATTTCAGAATTGCACCTTGCAATGTGGAGATATTACTGTTTGTGCATTTACAATATTCATTGATTTTTGCCATTGAAAAACATGTTTTTCATATACCAGAAATGTTTGAAGCTACTGACTGAATGAAAGGAGCTGGCATCTCACTCTCTTTGAATCTTCTTTATCATGCTAGGATTAGCAGGAAAAAGCAAAAAATTTCAGAATTGCACCGTGCAATGTGGAGATATTACTGTTTGTGCATTTACAATATTCATTGATTTTTGCCATTGAAAAACGTCCAGAAATGTTTGAAGCTACTGACTGAATGAAAGGAGCTGGCATCTCACTCTCTTTGAATCTTCTTTATCATGCTAGGATTAGCAGGAAAAAGCAAAAAATTTCAGAATTGCACCGTGCAATGTGGAGATATTACTGTTTGTGCATTTACAATATTCATTGATTTTTGCCATTGAAAAACATGTTTTTCATATACCAGAAATGTTTGAAGCTACTGACTGAATGAAAGGAGCTGGCATCTCACTCTCTTTGAATCTTCTTTATCATGCTAGGATTAGCAGGAAAAAGCTAAAAATTTCAGAATTGCACCGTGCAATGAGGAGATATTACTGTTTGTGCATTTACAATATTCATTGATTTTTGCCATTGAAAAACATGTTTTTCATATACCAGAAATGTTTGAAGCTACTGACTGAATGAAAGGAGCTGGCATCTCACTCTCTTTGAATCTTCTTTATCATGCTAGGATTAACAGGAAAAAGCAAAAAATTTCAGAATTGCACCGTGCAATGTGGAGATATTACTGTTTGTGCATTTACAATATTCATTGATTTTTGCCATTGAAAAACGTCCAGAAATGTTTGAAGCTACTGACTGAATGAAAGGAGCTGGCATCTCACTCTCTTTGAATCTTCTTTATCATGCTAGGATTAGCAGGAAAAAGCTAAAAATTTCAGAATTGCACCTTGCAATGTGGAGATATTACTGTTTGTGCATTTACAATATTCATTGATTTTTGCCATTGAAAAACATGTTTTTCATATACCAGAAATGTTTGAAGCTACTGACTGAATGAAAGGAGCTGGCATCTCACTCTCTTTGAATCTTCTTTATCATGCTAGGATTAGCAGGAAAAAGCTAAAAATTTCAGAATTGCACCGTGCAATGTGGAGATATTACTGTTTGTGCATTTACAATATTCATTGATTTTTGCCATTGAAAAACATGTTTTTCATATACCAGAAATGTTTGAAGCTACTGACTGAATGAAAGGAGCTGGCATCTCACTCTCTTTGAATCTTCTTTATCATGCTAGGATTAGCAGGAAAAAGCTAAAAATTTCAGAATTGCACCGTGCAATGTGGAGATATTACTGTTTGTGCATTTACAATATTCATTGATTTTTGCCATTGAAAAACATGTTTTTCATATACCAGAAATGTTTGAAGCTACTGACTGAATGAAAGGAGCTGGCATCTCACTCTCTTTGAATCTTCTTTATCATGCTAGGATTAGCAGGAAAAAGCAAAAAATTTCAGAATTGCACCTTGCAATGTGGAGATATTACTGTTTGTGCATTTACAATATTCATTGATTTTTGCCATTGAAAAACATGTTTTTCATATACCAGAAATGTTTGAAGCTACTGACTGAATGAAAGGAGCTGGCATCTCACTCTCTTTGAATCTTCTTTATCATGCTAGGATTAGCAGGAAAAAGCAAAAAATTTCAGAATTGCACCGTGCAATGTGGAGATATTACTGTTTGTGCATTTACAATATTCATTGATTTTTGCCATTGAAAAACATGTTTTTCATATACCAGAAATGTTTGAAGCTACTGACTGAATGAAAGGAGCTGGCATCTCACTCTCTTTGAATCTTCTTTATCATGCTAGGATTAGCAGGAAAAAGCAAAAAATTTCAGAATTGCACCGTGCAATGTGGAGATATTACTGTTTGTGCATTTACAATATTCATTGATTTTTGCCATTGAAAAACGTCCAGAAATGTTTGAAGCTACTGACTGAATGAAAGGAGCTGGCATCTCACTCTCTTTGAATCTTCTTTATCATGCTAGGATTAACAGGAAAAAGCAAAAAATTTCAGAATTGCACCGTGCAATGTGGAGATATTACTGTTTGTGCATTTACAATATTCATTGATTTTTGCCATTGAAAAACATGTTTTTCATATACCAGAAATGTTTGAAGCTACTGACTGAATGAAAGGAGCTGGCATCTCACTCTCTTTGAATCTTCTTTATCATGCTAGAATTAACAGGAAAAAGCTAAAAATTTCAGAATTGCACCGTGCAATGTGGAGATATTACTGTTTGTGCATTTACAATATTCATTGATTTTTGCCATTGAAAAACGTCCAGAAATGTTTGAAGCTACTGACTGAATGAAAGGAGCTGGCATCTCACTCTCTTTGAATCTTCTTTATCATGCTAGGATTAGCAGGAAAAAGCAAAAAATTTCAGAATTGCACCTTGCAATGTGGAGATATTACTGTTTGTGCATTTACAATATTCATTGATTTTTGCCATTGAAAAACATGTTTTTCATATACCAGAAATGTTTGAAGCTACTGACTGAATGAAAGGAGCTGGCATCTCACTCTCTTTGAATCTTCTTTATCATGCTAGGATTAGCAGGAAAAAGCTAAAAATTTCAGAATTGCACCGTGCAATGTGGAGATATTACTGTTTGTGCATTTACAATATTCATTGATTTTTGCCATTGAAAAACGTCCAGAAATGTTTGAAGCTACTGACTGAATGAAAGGAGCTGGCATCTCACTCTCTTTGAATCTTCTTTATCATGCTAGGATTAGCAGGAAAAAGCAAAAAATTTCAGAATTGCACCGTGCAATGTGGAGATATTACTGTTTGTGCATTTACAATATTCATTGATTTTTGCCATTGAAAAACATGTTTTTCATATACCAGAAATGTTTGAAGCTACTGACTGAATGAAAGGAGCTGGCATCTCACTCTCTTTGAATCTTCTTTATCATGCTAGGATTAGCAGGAAAAAGCTAAAAATTTCAGAATTGCACCGTGCAATGTGGAGATATTACTGTTTGTGCATTTACAATATTCATTGATTTTTGCCATTGAAAAACATGTTTTTCATATACCAGAAATGTTTGAAGCTACTGACTGAATGAAAGGAGCTGGCATCTCACTCTCTTTGAATCTTCTTTATCATGCTAGGATTAGCAGGAAAAAGCAAAAAATTTCAGAATTGCACCTTGCAATGTGGAGATATTACTGTTTGTGCATTTACAATATTCATTGATTTTTGCCATTGAAAAACATGTTTTTCATATACCAGAAATGTTTGAAGCTACTGACTGAATGAAAGGAGCTGGCATCTCACTCTCTTTGAATCTTCTTTATCATGCTAGGATTAGCAGGAAAAAGCAAAAAATTTCAGAATTGCACCGTGCAATGTGGAGATATTACTGTTTGTGCATTTACAATATTCATTGATTTTTGCCATTGAAAAACATGTTTTTCATATACCAGAAATGTTTGAAGCTACTGACTGAATGAAAGGAGCTGGCATCTCACTCTCTTTGAATCTTCTTTATCATGCTAGGATTAGCAGGAAAAAGCAAAAAATTTCAGAATTGCACCGTGCAATGTGGAGATATTACTGTTTGTGCATTTACAATATTCATTGATTTTTGCCATTGAAAAACATGTTTTTCATATACCAGAAATGTTTGAAGCTACTGACTGAATGAAAAGAGCTGGCATCTCACTCTCTTTGAATCTTTTTTATCATGCTAGGATTAACAGGAAAAAGCTAAAAATTTCAGAATTGCACCGTGCAATGTGGAGATATTACTGTTTGTGCATTTACAATATTCATTGATTTTTGCCATTGAAAAACGTCCAGAAATGTTTGAAGCTACTGACTGAATGAAAGGAGCTGGCATCTCACTCTCTTTGAATCTTCTTTATCATGCTAGGATTAGCAGGAAAAAGCAAAAAATTTCAGAATTGCACCTTGCAATGTGGAGATATTACTGTTTGTGCATTTACAATATTCATTGATTTTTGCCATTGAAAAACATGTTTTTCATATACCAGAAATGTTTGAAGCTACTGACTGAATGAAAGGAGCTGGCATCTCACTCTCTTTGAATCTTCTTTATCATGCTAGGATTAGCAGGAAAAAGCTAAAAATTTCAGAATTGCACCGTGCAATGTGGAGATATTACTGTTTGTGCATTTACAATATTCATTGATTTTTGCCATTGAAAAACGTCCAGAAATGTTTGAAGCTACTGACTGAATGAAAGGAGCTGGCATCTCACTCTTTGAATCTTCTTTATCATGCTAGGATTAGCAGGAAAAAGCAAAAAATTTCAGAATTGCACCTTGCAATGTGGAGATATTACTGTTTGTGCATTTACAATATTCATTGATTTTTGCCATTGAAAAACGTCCAGAAATGTTTGAAGCTACTGACTGAATGAAAGGAGCTGGCATCTCACTCTCTTTGAATCTTCTTTATCATGCTAGGATTAACAGGAAAAAGCAAAAAATTTCAGAATTGCACCTTGCAATGTGGAGATATTACTGTTTGTGCATTTACAATATTCATTGATTTTTGCCATTGAAAAACATGTTTTTCATATACCAGAAATGTTTGAAGCTACTGACTGAATGAAAGGAGCTGGCATCTCACTCTCTTTGAATCTTCTTTATCATGCTAGGATTAACAGGAAAAAGCTAAAAATTTCAGAATTGCACCGTGCAATGTGGAGATATTACTGTTTGTGCATTTACAATATTCATTGATTTTTGCCATTGAAAAACATGTTTTTCATATACCAGAAATGTTTGAAGCTACTGACTGAATGAAAGGAGCTGGCATCTCACTCTCTTTGAATCTTCTTTATCATGCTAGGATTAGCAGGAAAAAGCTAAAAATTTCAGAATTGCACCGTGCAATGTGGAGATATTACTGTTTGTGCATTTACAATATTCATTGATTTTTGCCATTGAAAAACGTCCAGAAATGTTTGAAGCTACTGACTGAATGAAAGGAGCTGGCATCTCACTCTCTTTGAATCTTCTTTATCATGCTAGGATTAACAGGAAAAAGCTAAAAATTTCAGAATTGCACCGTGCAATGTGGAGATATTACTGTTTGTGCATTTACAATATTCATTGATTTTTGCCATTGAAAAACATGTTTTTCATATACCAGAAATGTTTGAAGCTACTGACTGAATGAAAGGAGCTGGCATCTCACTCTCTTTGAATCTTCTTTATCATGCTAGGATTAGCAGGAAAAAGCAAAAAATTTCAGAATTGCACCGTGCAATGTGGAGATATTACTGTTTGTGCATTTACAATATTCATTGATTTTTGCCATTGAAAAACATGTTTTTCATATACCAGAAATGTTTGAAGCTACTGACTGAATGAAAGGAGCTGGCATCTCACTCTCTTTGAATCTTCTTTATCATGCTAGGATTAGCAGGAAAAAGCAAAAAATTTCAGAATTGCACCGTGCAATGTGGAGATATTACTGTTTGTGCATTTACAATATTCATTGATTTTTGCCATTGAAAAACATGTTTTTCATATACCAGAAATGTTTGAAGCTACTGACTGAATGAAAGGAGCTGGCATCTCACTCTCTTTGAATCTTCTTTATCATGCTAGGATTAGCAGGAAAAAGCAAAAAATTTCAGAATTGCACCTTGCAATGTGGAGATATTACTGTTTGTGCATTTACAATATTCATTGATTTTTGCCATTGAAAAACGTCCAGAAATGTTTGAAGCTACTGACTGAATGAAAGGAGCTGGCATCTCACTCTCTTTGAATCTTCTTTATCATGCTAGGATTAACAGGAAAAAGCTAAAAATTTCAGAATTGCACCTTGCAATGTGGAGATATTACTGTTTGTGCATTTACAATATTCATTGATTTTTGCCATTGAAAAACATGTTTTTCATATACTAGAAATGTTTGAAGCTACTGACTGAATGAAAGGAGCTGGCATCTCACTCTCTTTGAATCTTCTTTATCATGCTAGGATTAGCAGGAAAAAGCAAAAAATTTCAGAATTGCACCTTGCAATGTGGAGATATTACTGTTTGTGCATTTACAATATTCATTGATTTTTGCCATTGAAAAACATGTTTTTCATATACCAGAAATGTTTGAAGCTACTGACTGAATGAAAGGAGCTGGCATCTCACTCTCTTTGTATCTTCTTTATCATGCTAGGATTAACAGGAAAAAGCTAAAAATTTCAGAATTGCACCGTGCAATGTGGAGATATTACTGTTTGTGCATTTACAATATTCATTGATTTTGCCATTGAAAAACATGTTTTTCATATACCAGAAATGTTTGAAGCTACTGACTGAATGAAAGGAGCTGGCATCTCACTCTCTTTGAATCTTCTTTATCATGCTAGGATTAACAGGAAAAAGCTAAAAATTTCAGAATTGCACCGTGCAATGTGGAGATATTACTGTTTGTGCATTTACAATATTCATTGATTTTTGCCATTGAAAAACATGTTTTTCGTATACCAGAAATGTTTGAAGCTACTGACTGAATGAAAGGAGCTGGCATCTCACTCTCTTTGAATCTTCTTTATCATGCTAGGATTAGCAGGAAAAAGCAAAAAATTTAAGAATTGCACCTTGCAATGTGGAGATATTACTGTTTGTGCATTTACAATATTCATTGATTTTTGCCATTGAAAAACGTCCAGAAATGTTTGAAGCTACTGACTGAATGAAAGGAGCTGGCATCTCACTCTCTTTGAATCTTCTTTATCATGCTAGGATTAACAGGAAAAAGCAAAAAATTTCAGAATTGCACCTTGCAATGTGGAGATATTACTGTTTGTGCATTTACAATATTCATTGATTTTTGCCATTGAAAAACATGTTTTTCATATACCAGAAATGTTTGAAGCTACTGACTGAATGAAAGGAGCTGGCATCTCACTCTCTTTGAATCTTCTTTATCATGCTAGGATTAACAGGAAAAAGCTAAAAATTTCAGAATTGCACCGTGCAATGTGGAGATATTACTGTTTGTGCATTTACAATATTCATTGATTTTTGCCATTGAAAAACATGTTTTTCATATACCAGAAATGTTTGAAGCTACTGACTGAATGAAAGGAGCTGGCATCTCACTCTCTTTGAATCTTCTTTATCATGCTAGGATTAGCAGGAAAAAGCTAAAAATTTCAGAATTGCACCGTGCAATGTGGAGATATTACTGTTTGTGCATTTACAATATTCATTGATTTTTGCCATTGAAAAACGTCCAGAAATGTTTGAAGCTACTGACTGAATGAAAGGAGCTGGCATCTCACTCTCTTTGAATCTTCTTTATCATGCTAGGATTAACAGGAAAAAGCTAAAAATTTCAGAATTGCACCGTGCAATGTGGAGATATTACTGTTTGTGCATTTACAATATTCATTGATTTTTGCCATTGAAAAACATGTTTTTCATATACCAGAAATGTTTGAAGCTACTGACTGAATGAAAGGAGCTGGCATCTCACTCTCTTTGAATCTTCTTTATCATGCTAGGATTAGCAGGAAAAAGCAAAAAATTTCAGAATTGCACCATGCAATGTGGAGATATTACTGTTTGTGCATTTACAATATTCATTGATTTTTGCCATTGAAAAACATGTTTTTCATATACCAGAAATGTTTGAAGCTACTGACTGAATGAAAGGAGCTGGCATCTCACTCTCTTTGAATCTTCTTTATCATGCTAGGATTAGCAGGAAAAAGCAAAAAATTTCAGAATTGCACCGTGCAATGTGGAGATATTACTGTTTGTGCATTTACAATATTCATTGATTTTTGCCATTGAAAAACATGTTTTTCATATACCAGAAATGTTTGAAGCTACTGACTGAATGAAAGGAGCTGGCATCTCACTCTCTTTGAATCTTCTTTATCATGCTAGGATTAGCAGGAAAAAGCAAAAATTTCAGAATTGCACCTTGCAATGTGGAGATATTACTGTTTGTGCATTTACAATATTCATTGATTTTTGCCATTGAAAAACGTCCAGAAATGTTTGAAGCTACTGACTGAATGAAAGGAGCTGGCATCTCACTCTCTTTGAATCTTCTTTATCATGCTAGGATTAACAGGAAAAAGCTAAAAATTTCAGAATTGCACCTTGCAATGTGGAGATATTACTGTTTGTGCATTTACAATATTCATTGATTTTTGCCATTGAAAAACATGTTTTTCATATACTAGAAATGTTTGAAGCTACTGACTGAATGAAAGGAGCTGGCATCTCACTCTCTTTGAATCTTCTTTATCATGCTAGGATTAGCAGGAAAAAGCAAAAAATTTCAGAATTGCACCTTGCAATGTGGAGATATTACTGTTTGTGCATTTACAATATTCATTGATTTTTGCCATTGAAAAACATGTTTTTCATATACCAGAAATGTTTGAAGCTACTGACTGAATGAAAGGAGCTGGCATCTCACTCTCTTTGAATCTTCTTTATCATGCTAGGATTAACAGGAAAAAGCTAAAAATTTCAGAATTGCACCGTGCAATGTGGAGATATTACTGTTTGTGCATTTACAATATTCATTGATTTTTGCCATTGAAAAACATGTTTTTCATATACCAGAAATGTTTGAAGCTACTGACTGAATGAAAGGAGCTGGCATCTCACTCTCTTTGAATCTTCTTTATCATGCTAGGATTAACAGGAAAAAGCTAAAAATTTCAGAATTGCACCGTGCAATGTGGAGATATTACTGTTTGTGCATTTACAATATTCATTGATTTTTGCCATTGAAAAACATGTTTTTCATATACCAGAAATGTTTGAAGCTACTGACTGAATGAAAGGAGCTGGCATCTCACTCTCTTTGAATCTTCTTTATCATGCTAGGATTAGCAGGAAAAAGCTAAAAATTTCAGAATTGCACCTTGCAATGTGGAGATATTACTGTTTGTGCATTTACAATATTCATTGATTTTTGCCATTGAAAAACGTCCAGAAATGTTTGAAGCTACTGACTGAATGAAAGGAGCTGGCATCTCACTCTCTTTGAATCTTCTTTATCATGCTAGGATTAACAGGAAAAAGCTAAAAATTTCAGAATTGCACCTTGCAATGTGGAGATATTACTGTTTGTGCATTTACAATATTCATTGATTTTTGCCATTGAAAAACATGTTTTTCATATACCAGAAATGTTTGAAGCTACTGACTGAATGAAAGGAGCTGGCATCTCACTCTCTTTGAATCTTCTTTATCATGCTAGGATTAGCAGGAAAAAGCAAAAAATTTCAGAATTGCACCGTGCAATGTGGAGATATTACTGTTTGTGCATTTACAATATTCATTGATTTTTGCCATTGAAAAACATGTTTTTCATATACCAGAAATGTTTGAAGCTACTGACTGAATGAAAGGAGCTGGCATCTCACTCTCTTTGAATCTTCTTTATCATGCTAGGATTAACAGGAAAAAGCTAAAAATTTCAGAATTGCACCTTGCAATGTGGAGATATTACTGTTTGTGCATTTACAATATTCATTGATTTTTGCCATTGAAAAACGTCCAGAAATGTTTGAAGCTACTGACTGAATGAAAGGAGCTGGCATCTCACTCTCTTTGAATCTTCTTTATCATGCTAGGATTAGCAGGAAAAAGCAAAAAAATTCAGAATTGCACCTTGCAATGTGGAGATATTACTGTTTGTGCATTTACAATATTCATTGATTTTTGCCATTGAAAAACATGTTTTTCATATACCAGAAATGTTTGAAGCTACTGACTGAATGAAAGGAGCTGGCATCTCACTCTCTTTGAATCTTCTTTATCATGCTAGGATTAACAGGAAAAAGCAAAAAATTTCAGAATTGCACCTTGCAATGTGGAGA